>NW_007249381.1:293908-298180 GCF_000164805.1 Carlito syrichta
TCACATTCTTCTCAGACCTAGAAAAAACAACACAGGAATTCATATGGAAACACAAATGTCCAAGAATAGCCAGAACAATCCTCAGCAGGTGGTATCACATTACCAGACTTCAAACTTTACTATAAAGCTACAATCATCAAAACAGCTTAGTAGTGGTATAGGAACAGGCATATAGATCAATGGAATAGAATTGAGATTCTAGAAGCAAAACTTCAATTTCTCAACCAACTCATCTTTGACAAAGCCTCCACCACCTACCACTGGGGAGAGGAGAACCTATTCAGTAAATGGTGCTGGGGAAACTGAGCGACCGTATGCAGAAGATTGAAACAGGACCCCTATCTATCCCCATGCCCAAAGGTTAACTCAAAATGGATCAGAGACCTAAATGTAAAACCTCAAACCATAAGAACCTTAGAAAATGAAGGACATACCCTCATGGAAATTGGAACTGGCATCCAATTCCTGAACAAAACTCGAAACCCACAAGCCATAAGAGATAAGATAGACAAGTGGAACCTTATTAAACTGACAAGCTTCTGCAAAGCCAAAGAAACCATCAAGAGAGCAGGGAAACAGCCTACAGGCTGGGAAAAAATATTTGCCAACACCAGGTCTGACAAAGGTTTAACATCCTGGATCTACTAGGAACTCAAACATGTTGAAAAGAAAAAAACAAAAAAACCCATTATAAAATGGGCAAAAGATATGAACAGACACTTCACAAAGGAAGACATCTGAGCAGCAAACAGACATATGAAGAAATGTTCAACCTCAATAATCATCAGGGAGATGCAAATCAAAACCACACTGAGATACTACCTAACTCCAGTCAGAATGGCAATTATCAACAACTCAAAAAATAACAGCTGCTGGAGAGGGTGTGGTGAAAAGGGAACACTTCTACACTGTTGGTGGGAGTGTAAACTAGTGCAACCTCTGTGGAAAGCACTGTGACGATTCCTAAAAGCTCTAAATATCCACCTTCCATATGACCCCACAATCCCCCTACTGGGAATATATCCTGAAGAACTCAAATCACTCTATAAAAAAGATACCTGCACACGTATGTTTATCACAGCATTGTTCACAATAGCAAGAACCTGGAAACAACCATGCTGCCCATCAAAAGAGGACTGGATTAAGAAAATGTGGTACATATACAAAATGGAATACTACGCAGTCATAAAAAGGAACAAAATCATGAATTTTGCAGCAACCTGGATGGACTTAGAGTCTATAATACTGAGTGACCTCTCACAGAAACAAAGATCTGAGTATCACATGTTCTCACTCATATAATGGACCATGAACATCCAATGTAATATTATAAGAAAATGACTGACAGTAGTGGGAAACTACAGGGGGGGGAGGAGATGGGATTAACAGTAGCAAATATCTGTCTGAGGATGGGGAAACACCTCTTATCAATAGGGTGCCTGAATGAAATGTATTTGTATACCTAAGCCTTAACTGTACCCCACAACATCATAATAAAAAATATTGATTAAAAAAAAAAAAAGAAAAGAAAAACAGTCCTGAATTTCAATGGAAATTTTTTTTGCTGTGTTTAATTGTGTCCTTCCAAAGTCATGTCAATCTGAAACTTCACATGTGACTGTATTTGGAAATAGAAACTTAGCAGATATAATTAGTTAAGTTAAAATGAAGTCATACTGGATTAAAGTATGTCTGGTGCCCTTATAATAAGGTCATGTAAAGGCAGAGAGAAACATAGAAAAGATGATCATGTGATACTGAGGTAGAAATTAGAATAATGCATCTATGCACCAAGAAATGCCAAGAATTGTTAGAAACCACCAAAAACTAAATAGAAACAAGATTAAAATTGCCCTTTTAGACTTCAGAGAGAGCATGGACTTGCTTACCCCTTGATGTCAGACTCCTAGCCTCTCTGAATTGTAAGATAATAAGTTTCTATTGTTATAAACCATCCAATTTATGGTGACTTTTTATGGCGGGCCTAGAAAAATAATACAGTCTTTAATTATTGAAGAAACCGAAAATAGTCTCTTAAATTTTATTAAAATGGTATTTAAACTGTATCAACTTCACAACATTTGAAAATATAGCAATATAACAAGATGGTACTGATTCAACTTAGCAATTAATTATTCAACAACACAATATGGGATACTGGTTTTGAAACTGGAGATTTTTTGAAAAATTTCAGACATCTCTGTGCATTTTCAATGACTAAGGATTTTTTTCTATTTCCAGTTTTCTGAGTTTTATTGTAAAGTAATTTTTTAATTTTTTCAAATAATTTTCCTGAATTCATTGAGATTACTTATTTCCTTCCCTTTATATGGTTAATGTAATGAATTGCATTGACTGATTTTTAAATTTGATAATCTCATAAAAACTATTCTGAGTGAAATAAACCAGCCTCAGTAGAATACAGAATGTATGATTACTTTTATATATATTTCCAAAACAGGCAAAACTAATGCAAGGTATTAATAGTCAAGGTGTGATGACTTCCTTTGGGGAAAAAAATGGAGAGTGATTTAGAAAGAGAATGTAGGAAAGACTTTGTTCTCACTCATGATTTGTATTCTCACAATCTGTGTTTCTGCATGCATGCTATATTCAATTACAACAATTAATACTTAGGCAAATATAGATTAATCAGTATACTTTTGGAAAAGAGTCAATTACTTCTCACAGAAAAATTCTTACGTGTTACATTTTATGATGATTTCTACATGCTAAAAGTCATATTTTATTTATCTTATTTATTCTCAAATGATTAATAATAGGATATAAATGGTCTAGCAGAATTTAACTTTGGATGTTTAGGACATGGTTAATATTAATAAAATTCTCTCTTTTAAAAATTAAAATTAATAATTCCTGTGATTTTATAAATGTTTCCTTTAAGATATTTCTAGTTTTTTAGAAAATTTTAAATAACCGAACTAAGTTAATCAATAAAATGCTTATCCATTCAACAAATAAAGGTCATGAAGCTTTTGAAGTGATCAAATTAATTAAAAATTTAAAATTAATATGTTGTTAAGTAAGAGAGTCACGGCTCCCTTACTTTTCTTCTATATGAGTTTTTGCACATACATTATATTTGTGATTCTGTTTCTAAATTTTTAAAACTAGGAACAATACTACTGAGTATTTCATTCTGTCATTTTGGCAACCCAATAAAATTATCCATTAAAAAACAAAAACAAAATACAGCAGACAACCTTATTGTATGTGTCAAATAGATGAGAAATAAATGAAGTATTTACTTTTGGTAGTTTGTTCTCTATCCAGATGTCAGTATTCTGGCTACAATAATGTTAATTTTATAAAGAATAGTCTATAAACAGATATCTCAAATTAAAATCTCTCTGTCAGTAGCTTGATTTCCTTTATCTTACAGAATATGGGAGACGAAGACAATATTGATGCAAACAAACAAAATAACTGCCACTGATTTTTAGCTTCTATTTTATATAATTTTAAGGTTTTTTTATTTCCAAAAGTCTTTTTATTCTGTTAATACAAAGACACCATCAACAAAAAATACTTAAGTTTCCATTTGAATAATCATCACTTTACTTTCATAAATAAGCATTAACCTAATCCTTTAGAATATTAGACTAGCTTAAAAACTTGATTTGAACATTACGTAGAATTTACAGTTCTCATTTTAATCTGCCAAAACATATCCTTCTGAAAGCATATAATGTTGAAGATAAAATCCCAGGATTTTGCAGTGCTGGTCAGTACGATAAAAACACTACTAAGGAATTTCCTCCAAGGAACTAGGATCTTCTGTTCAATCTATTTTTTCAAAGTGTTTCTAAATAACGTATCCAACATATTTGTCTTAATTTGTCAAAGTAAGCCCTTGGTAGATATGGATTAATGGGATGCACACAGTATAATTAGTTTAGTAACTGGAACTAAACAACTCGTCAATTTCCAAAAACAGATATTATTCACTTTTTTAAAAATCAGGATTTCTAGTAAGTTTTCTAATAAATTTGTTAGAAAATTTATTTAAAACTATGTTTTTTGTGTGTTTTTTGTTGTTGTTGTTTGTTTGTTTGTTTTGTTGGAATCTCACTCTGTTACCCAGACTGGAGTGCAGTGGCCGCTCCCGGCCACCGCAACCTCGACCTGCTGGGCTCCGGCAATCCTTCTGCCTCAGCCTTCCAAGCAGCCAGAATTACAGGCATGCGCTAACATGCCCAGCTGATTTTTTGATTTATTGTAGAGACGAGGTCTCGCTGCCCAGGTGGGTCT
>NW_007249381.1:298239-302547 GCF_000164805.1 Carlito syrichta
CCCAGCTAAAACTACGTTTTTTAAAACTTCTTTTCTTGGCTGGGTGCGGTGGCTCAAACCTGTAATTCCAGCACTTTGGGAGGCCGAGGTGAGAGGATTGCCTGAACCCAGGGTTTCGAGACCAGTCTGGGCAACTTGACGAGACCCCATCTCTACAATAAATTAAAAAAAAAAATTAGCTGGGTATACTAGTGTATGCCAGTTCAGCTACTTGGAAGGCTGAGGCGGAAAGAACACCTGAGCCTAGCAGGTCGACCCTGTGGTGGCTGTGATTGTACCACTGCACTGCAGCATGGGCAATGGAGTGAGACTCCAACTCAAAAAAATAAAATAAAATAAATAAAATAAAAAATAAATCTTCTTTTCTAAGCCAACATCTATTTACAATTCTTTTAACTTGAGACTGTGTAATTATTACTAAGTTTTAATTAACAATTTATGAAAAGTTTTAACTTTGTTGTAATTAGACTAATTAAGAGTCAACCAAATGGAATCTTAACATTACTGACTTGCTTTAAATAATCTAAGAAAAAATACATAGAACAAACTTCCCTTTGATTAATTGACACATTTTCCGTAAAAAAGTAAGAAAAGAATACTGACCAAAAAATTTTTACAACTGTAAAAACTATACAAAACTCTTGCAACTGTAACACAAAAAAATTCCCAAGCTTATTCACTGCTATCTACCAATTTTTGCCACTTCATGACATTTCACATACAAACACACAAACAATATCATAGATTAAATTTTTGCTGAATTATTTGAGAGCAAGTTTTTAGTGCTTTTTACCAAAACAAAGACATTCTCAGATGTATCCTCAATATAATCTTCAAATTGAGGAGGTTATTTCAATCCTCAGACCTCCTCGTTTGTTCTTTTTCACTGGTCCCAAAAACATACTTTTTGTTCTGGTCCAAGATTCCATCCTTGAGCATAAGTGGCATTTAATTATCTCTTAACATCCTCAGTTTTTGCCCATTTTCCTGTTCCCCATTATTTCATTGAAATTATCCCTCAGTTTTTCTCCATTTGCCGGTTATCTATTATTTTTTTAAAAGCACAATTCTAAATATTGTCTTTCAACTTGACTTCATCCAGTGTCTACATATGATCAGAGTTTTGGCCAAGTCATGCTTTCTTTGCAAAAATATCGCCAAAATGATGCTGTGTTCTTCTCAGGGCATCACATCTATGGACACTGTTGACTCATCACAGCAAAGGTGGTATTAACTTGACTGCCTGGACATGTTGGAGTCCTCACGGATTTTTACCAAAAAAATCACCATTTGTCCTTTTGGAATTAAATATTATTATTCTGAAGATATTCTAAGATTAAACCAACATCCCGTTCCTCTGTGTTCATCAAACCTCCACCCACCAACATCAGCCACCATTGATGATGATCATCTAAATCACTATGACGTTGTTAGACGAAGGTTTTCTATTTCTATCATTGCTTCTGCACTTTTAAATTGGAATTCTACTATACTAAAGGGTCACTAATCTAATTTCAAATAACTTAAATTGTGTACCCTAAAAATCCATATGTTGAAGTCCAAGTCTCCTACTACTTCTGAAGGTGATTGCATTTGAAAACAAGATTTCAAGGTAATTAAGTTAAGCTGAAGCCATTATGGTGGACCATCATCTAATATAGTTTAAGTCTTTCTTAGAAGAGAGATTAGTACACAGACATTGTTTGGAGGGAAGACTGTGTGAAGGCAGAGGGATAAGACTGCCATCCACAAGTCAAAGTGAGAGGCCTCAGAAGAAGCCAACTCCACTGTCACCTTGATCTTCAACATCCAGTCTCCACAATGATAAGAAAATAAATTTCTGTTGTCTAAGCCATGCAGTCTGTGGTACTTTATTATGGCAACAATAGCTAGGACTATTTATTTTAGTATAAAATCATAAATTTGTATTTACTAAGTAGGATTTTATCTGTTACAATAATTATTTTTATTGATGATTAAATTGTACCAGACTTAGCCAGGAAAGACTACCTTCAAAGGGGATTCTTTATGTTTAGGTTGTGAATGTTCTTTGAACACTTTCTTATTTTCTAGTATACACAGATATTTCAGATTCATCTCTGCTCCAATCCTGGAATTAGACATTTCTGCAGGAATAATTGTTGATTTTAATGGAAAATGATGAGTAGAAATAAAGATCTGAATGTTCAGTATAATCTTTTGATCTCAGCCTTCTCAGTAGGACTAGATAGAAAATATATGTATGTTACACATATTCACACATGCAGTCCTAATTATTTATAAAAGTGTTTGTGAACATACGTTAAAAAGTTAGTTCGTATTAAGTATCTACTATCCCAATAAACTTACTTATTTGCTCAAAGTAGTTAATTGTTGCATTTAACATATCTCTCAACACCATTGACTGTTTTTTTTTAACCCTGTACTTTCATTTCTCTTCTACCTGCAAGTTCCTTGCACCTTTGGGTGTAGACAGTATTCCTTGATCTTCTTGACTGGAATGGAAGGATAGAGCAGGGCATGCAGAAAGGAATGATGAGAGAGGAAGAAAGGAAGAGAAAGAAAAGAAATGGAGGGGGGAAAAGTGCTTGCATTTTTAATTTTTTAAAAAGAAACAAGCATCATTGAAATGACAGAAACATATATAAATAGAGGATTTACTATTTATGCTCTAGAAAATAGAAATAGTGTCCTCGATAATGCCAGGTTGAAATCCCCATATAACCATGCAAGTTAAGTGATAGTTTCCTCCTGCTACCACCACCAACAGTAGTTCCCTGACCCTACCCCATTATTGCCACCTTATAAACTTTATTGAGGAATAATTAAAGGACAATAAACTTCACCCATTTAAACTGCACAATTCATTGGGTGTAACAGATATATTCACCCTGGAAATCACTGCCACAATTATTGAAAATCCTATTCAACAGTGAACCAACCCTACTCTGTAGGTTACATTCCATTTAACATTCGTTGTGGTAATTCTCTAAAGACCGGTAATCATGACAAACTCAGAATCCTCACCACAAACTCTGTCTTTCCTTTTCTTTCCATTCCCTGTGTGCTATCATTATTTCAACTTTCCATTACTACAACTATGCCTACATTCCACTGTCTTTTTTACTTTCATGGTTTCTATCTGTCCCTGATATTGATATCATAAGACTTTTTTTGTCTATTAGAAATACCTTATTACTACCCTGACATAAATAAGAATGTGTACATCTTAATAAAAAATTGGGATGCATTTTGTCTCCAGAGCAGAAATTCTATGCGCATGGGAACATGCACATTCACACACACACACACACACACACACACACACACACACACACACAGTCACACACATTGGGATATACTCAATGTATGAGGACATGTTATCATTCATTGTTTTAATTTCATCACTAGAAAGTATATTTATTCAAAAATCTATTCCTTATTTTCTGTGTAAAAATTATTACTCCCCTTCAAGAAAGAGTAAATCATATTGACAATATCTAATGAGAAAATTTGTTCCCAGGATTTGGGTATATTAGAAAAATTCAATGAATATCTATATTCCTAAAGACAAACAATGCATCAGTTTTTCTTTTTATCTGCTGTCTAGAATTTACTTTATAACCTAAATTCAATAATCTGTTTAACCACTGGGCTACAAAATCACTGCAATTCATTCTTTGAGAAATAAACATTATTGATGCTAAAGAGACTTGAATAGTATTGTCTCTTCTCTGTAGATTTCCAAGTAATCAGTAAAAACTGTCCTTAAATCCAAAATCTTGGACACTTACCTGCTCTAATAATTATTAGACAAATGTTTTTTGAGTTAATTATATGTTAAAGATATGTTATGATGCCAATGAGAATAAAATATTAATACTGATCTATGTTAAAGAATTCTGTTAAAGATATTGTTATGATGTCAATGAGAATAGAATATTAATACTGATCTCACGCCAATGACATTTTAATGGATGAATCAAAAATGTATCCCCAGGACTCATGGAAAGATACAAATAGTGGAAAACCGTGCTAATATTAAAACCTTAGACATATCAATAATGAAAATTGGCGTAGTCCTGTGATTTTTTTTTTTTTTTTTTTTTTTTTTTTGAGTTGGAGTCTCACTCTGTCGCCCAGACTGGAGGGTACTGGCCACTCCCGGCTTCCGCAGCCTCGACCTGCTGGGCTCCGTCAATCCTTCCACCTCAGCCTTCCAAGTAGCTGGAACTACAGGCACGCGCTACCATGCCCGGCTAATTTTTTGATTTATTGTAGAGATGAGGTCTCGCCAAGTTGCCCAGG
>NW_007249381.1:302567-341583 GCF_000164805.1 Carlito syrichta
CACCTCAGCCTCCCAAGGCACGGGATTACAGGCTGAGCCACCGAGACCGAATCCTTTGATTTTTATTTAACAAGTTCTTTGTTACCACTCACTGACTTCCAGTCTCCCATTAGATTAAGCATGTTTTCTTTATTCTATATTTTTCTTACCTTCTATGGAATTTATGCTATTGTGGAAAGAGGTGTGTGTTATTCAATAACCATTCCTTTTCTCTATTATGCCTTCTAAATTTTAAGATGATAAATAGCCACCTATAAAACTGTGTAAGTCTATGTTACTGAGCAATGTGACTAAAGTCTTGCAAGATAAATTTAAGCCAAAGCATAAGTCCAATTTATTTCATTTTTAACTCTCTCTCTCTCTTTCTCTCTCTCTCTCTCTCTCTCTCTGTGTGTGTGTGTGTCTGTGTGTGTGTATAAAATCACGTTTTTATTTTATTATTTTTAAATTGTGGGGTACAATTCAGGGTTAGATATACAAATATTCACCATACAGATACCCTTATCGATGAGGTGTGCCCCCTTCCCCAGGCAGATATCAACTACTGTCACTTCCACCCCCTATCCCCCTCCCCGCAATTTCCCTCAACTTTCAATCCTTTTCTTATAGTAATACAGTAGTTGTTCAAGGTCCACTTATGAGTGAGAACATGTGATACTCAGATCTTTGTTTCTGTGAGAGATCACTCCATATATAAACTCTAATTCAATCCAGGTTGCTGAGAAGTTCATGATTTTGTTCTTTATGGCCAAGTAACATGCCACTGTGTATATGTACCACACTTTTTTTTTATCTAGTCCTCTTTTGATGGGCAGCACAATTGGTTCAATGGTCTTGTATTGTGAACGATGCTGTGATAAACATACATGTGCAGTTATCTCTTTTATAGAGTGATTTGAGTTCTTCTGGCTATATTCCCAGTAGGGGGATTGCAGGGTCAAATGGAAGGTCGATTTTTAGAACTTTTAGGAATCACCACACTGTTTTCCACAGAGGCTGTACTAGTTTACACTCCCACCAACAGTGTGTAAGTGTTCCCTTTTCGCCACATCCTCTCCAGCATCTGTTATTTTTTGAGTTATTGATAACGGCCAACCTGACTGCAGTTAGGTAGTATCTCAGTGTAGTTTAATTTGGGTCTCCTTGATGAATAGTGAAGCTGAACATTTTTTCATGTATCTATTGGCTGCTCGTATGTCTTCTTTTGAAAAGTGTCTATTCATATTTGTGCCCACTTTGTAATGGCGCTGTTTGGTTTTTGTTTTGTTTTGTTTTTTCCCTTGCACATTTGAATTCCTTATAGATCCTTGATTTTAGGCCTTTGTCAGACATGGAGTTGGCAAATATTGTTTCCCAGTCTGTGGGTTGTCTCCCTGCGTTTTTGATGGTTTCCTTGACTTTGCAGAAGCTTATCAGTTTAATGAGGTCCCACTTGTCTATCTTATCTCCTATGGCATGGGCACTTCAGATTTTGATCAGGAATTGGTTGCCAGTTCCAATTTCTATAAGAGTATCTCCTGCATTTTCTTAGGTTCTTATACTTTGAGGTTTTACATTTAGGTCTCTGATCCATTTAGAGTTGATTTTTGTGTATGGGGATAGGTAGGGATCCGGTTTCAATCTTCTACATGTGGTCAGTCAGTTTTCCCAGCACCATTTACTGAATAGGTTCGCCTCTCCCCAGTAGTGGGTGGCAAAGGCTTTGTCAAAGATAAATTGGTTGAGAAATTGAAGTTTTGCTTCTGAAATCTCAGTTCTATTCCACTGGACTATATGCCTATTCTTGTACCAATACCAGGCTGTTTTGATTATTGAAGCTTTATAATAAAGTTTAAGTCTGGGAGTGTGATACCTCCTGCTTGCCCCCCCCCCCCCCAGGATTGTTTTAGCGATTTGTGGTCATTTGTTTCCATATGAATTCCTGTATTTTTGTTTCTAGGTCTGAGAAGAATGTACCTGGTAATTTGATGGGTATTGCATTAAATCTGTAGATTGCCTTAGGTAGAATGAGGCAATCTTAACATCTTAACAATGTTGATTCTTCCAATCTATGAGTATGGAATATTTTTCCACTTGTTTGTGTCATCTTTGATTTCTTTGAGCAGTGTTTTGTAGTTTTCATTGTAAAGGTCTTTCACGTCTCTGGTTAGCAAGTTGCAAAGGTATTTCATTTTTCTTGTGTGGCTATGGTGAATGAAATTGTGGTTTTTATTTGGGTTTCTGTTTGTTTACTAGTGGTGCATAGAAATGTGATTGTCTTTTGCACATTTATTTTATACCCTGAAAATTTGCCAAAGTCCATTATCAGTGCAAGGAGGTTTCTGACAGATTCTCTTGGGGTTCCAAGGTATACAGTCATGTCATCTGCAAAGAGAAATAGTTTGACTTCTTTTCCTATTTGGATACCCCTGATCACCTTCTCCTCTCTGAATGCTTTAGCTATGACTTCCAAAACTATATTGAACACGAAGGGTGAGAGTGGGACTCCTTGTCTTGCTCCAGTTTTTAGGGGAAATGGTTCCAATTTCTGTCTGTTTAGCAGTATGCTGGCTGTGGGTTTCTTGTAGATGGCGCTTGCTGTTTTGAGGTATGATCCATCTATGCCTAGATGTTCAAGAATTTTTATCAAGAAGGGGTGCTGGATTTTATCAAAAGTTTTTTCTGTATCTAATGATATAATCATGTGGTTTCTGTTTTTACATCTGTGGATGTGTTTAATTATGTTTAGGGTCTTAGGAATGTTGAACCAACCTTACATCCCAGGGATGAAGCCTATTGGTTGTGGTGGGTGATATTTGAGATATGTTGTTGAATCTGGTTTCCAGAATCTTGCTAAGAATTTTAGCATCTATGTTCATCAAAGATATTGGCCTGTAGTTCTCTTTCTTTGTTGGGTCTTTACCTGGCTTGGGTATCAGTGTGATGTTAACTTCATAAAATGATTTGGAGAGAGTTCCATCTTTCTCAATCACTTGGAATATTTTCAGTAGGTTTGGTATCAGTTCTTCCTTGTATGTTTTATAAAATTCTACTAGAAAACCATCTGGTCCAGGGATTTTTTTTTTTTTTAGGTAGTTTTCTTATGACTTTCTATCTTAGTCAATTTCCTGTATTGTTATAGGTCTGTTAAGTTCTCAATTTCTTCTTGTTTCAACCTAGGGAGGTTGAGTATTGTCAAAAAGTCCTCCATTTCTATTAGGTTTTCAAGTTTTTTTCCATTCAAGTGTACATAATATATGATAGTCTCTGATAGTCTCTGACAATATTTTGTATTTCTTCAGGGTCAGATGTGACTTCATCTTTTGTGTCTCTGATTGTTGTTATTTGAGCTTTTTCTCTCTTCTTCTTGGTCAGTCTAGCTAGGGGCCCATCAATCTTGTTTATTCTTTCAAAGAACCATCTTTTTGTTTCATTGATTTTTTGTATTATCTTTTTTGTCTTCTATATCCTGGATTTGGGCTTTTATTTTGGTGGTTTGGATCCTTCTCCTGAAGTTAGGGTTTTGGTGGTCTTGCTTTTCCAGCCTCCTTAGGTGACTTCTTAGGCTGTTAACTTGTGATCTTTTTATTTTCTCCATGTGTGTTTGTAAAGATATGAATTCCCTCCTTACTAATGCTTTCATGGCATCCCAGAGATTTTGGTAAGATGTTTCTTCACTTTTGTTTGTTTCCAGGTATCTTTTAATCTCTTGTTTGATTTCCATGTTGACCTAGGAGTTGCTTAGCATCACACTGTTTAGTGTTCATGTTTTTGTGGGTTTTGTGGGAACTTTGTCGATGTTGATATTTATTTTTATTTCACTGTGTTATAAGAAGGTGCATGGCAACATTTCAATCTTATGAAATTTGTTTATGCTTGATTTATGGTCAAGGATGTGGTCGATCTTGGAGTACATCCCATGCAGTTATGAGTAGAATGTATATTCTGTGGTCGTTGGATGGAGTGTTCTGTAGGTATCAATTAAGTCCATTTGCTCAAGAGTCAGATTGAGGTTCTGTATCTCCTTGTTGATTTTTTGTCCTGATAATCTGTCTAGGGTTGTGAATGGGGTATTAAAGTCCCAGCTATGATAATGTTAGAGTCAATATCTTTTTTAAGTTTGCCTAGAAGCAGCTTTATAAAAATTGGTGCTCCTATTTTGGGTGCAAATATGTTTAGAATGGTTATTTCTTGTTGATGGATTGAACCTTTTATCATTATGTAATGACCTTCTGTATCTTTTTAAATTTTTGATAGCTTAAAGAGTATTTTGTCTGAGATTAAAACTGCAACTCCTCCTTTCTTTTGTGTTATGTTTGCCTGAAATTTTACTTCCCATCCTCTTACTTTGAGTCTGTGAGTATCCTTGCTGGTGAGATGAGTCTCTTGGAGACAATATATTGTTGCCTCATGATATTGTATCCATTTTGCCATTCTATGTCTTTTCAGTGGTGCATTTAGTCCACTCACATTCAGGCTAATTATTGAAATGTGAGGGTTTATCCCTGTCATTAAGTTCTTACAGAGTTGTTGATGTTCCTGTTTGTTGTCTTTCTTCTGATTTTTGGGTTGATTAGTGTGTGTCTTCAATCCTTTTCCTGTACTCTTGTGAAGAATTTTGTAGTTCTTTTTCCCTTTTCTTCTGTGTTTAATATTTTCTTAAGTGTTTCTTATAGAGGTGGTCTGGAGGAAATGTAAGTTCTTAGCAATTGGATGTTTGGGAAAGATTTTAGTTCTCCCTCACTGATTAAGCTCAGCTTAGCTGGGTAGGGTGCTCTTAGTTGAATTGTTTATATTTGAGAACTTTGAAGATTGGGCTTCAAGCTCTCCTAGGCTGAGGTGTTTCTGTAGATAAATCTGCTGTTATTCTAATTGGTCTTCCCCAATGGGTAGTCTGACCTTTTTTCTCTTGCTGCCTTTAGTATTTTTTCTTTTATACCTATTGTGTTTAGGCAAATTATTACGTGTCTGGTAGTTGGTCTTCTCATTTGCTGTCTTGCAGGGGTTCTCTGAATCTTTTGTGTTTTAATTTTCACTATACTGATAAGATGAGGAAAGTTTTCCTGAATAATTTCATGGAATGTTTGTTCCATGGTAGTCTCTGTCTATTTTTCTGCCTCAGTAAGTTCAATTATTCTTACATTCGGTCTCTTGAAGTATTCATTCATCTCTTGAAGGCTTTGTTCTGTCTTTTAAAGCTTCTTTTCTGTGGTTTGGACATTTTGGGTTGGTTCT
Organism: Carlito syrichta; assembly: GCF_000164805.1. Lineage (NCBI taxonomy): Eukaryota > Metazoa > Chordata > Mammalia > Primates > Tarsiidae > Carlito > Carlito syrichta. The sequence goes on from NW_007249381.1 coordinate 307,782, forward strand.
ATATTTTGGTTCTCAAGCTCTGAGATTCTTTCTTTTGCTTGACTAATTCTGCTTTCCATGCTTATTAGTTTGTCACAGGATCCTTTACTGCTGTTATCTCAGTTATCAACTCCTTTTTATTTTCCTCTTGTCTCTCCTCAATTCTTTTTTATTCTCTCTATTAATGTCTTGATGTCTTGGCTTGTAGTATGTGACCAGTCATTCTGGGGGCTCTTCATTGTTTGTGTTCTGAAGTCTGTTTTCTCAGTGTCTGATCTCCCAGGGGTCTGCGTGAGACCTATATTTTTCTTTTGGTTTTTCTTCATTTGTGTAGATTTCCCTCCCCACTTTTTCCTTTTTCCCCCTTCTTCTTTAATTCTGTTGTTCAGGGATGGTGGGGTTGCTTTTACTTTGTTCAATCTCCTAATTCTTCCTTATGTGAATTCTCTAGCTTTGTTCACTTCTGAGGTTGGACTGTGGGTTGGGAGCTGTACTGTTTTGCAGTTTTGAGATTTATTTAAGGGGAAAGTTGTGATTCAAAATCTATCTACAGATCCCAGTATCCACTGCCAGGTGTATGGATAACCTGGAACCCATTTCCCACTATCTTGCAATCTTTCCATGCAGTGGAGGAATAGGTTTGCTATCTGAAAGCAAAATGGGGTAAGAAAAAGGAAAAGAGTGGAACAGAGGAAGTAGTAGAGGAAGGTGGAGAGTAAGAGGAGTAAGAAGGAAAACAGATAAAAGTACCAACTAACAAATGAAAAGAGACACAAAGACAGAAAAGATTTTTTGAAAAAAACTAAAACATACAGACAATCATACAGACACACAAACCACCTCCTTATTGATACTATTCTCCTACACAAGTATGAAGTCAAAAGAAAAAAAAACAGTAGACAAACAGAAAAAAAGCAAGTACAAAAATGTTATCAATTACAGTAAGAAGTGAGAGAAAAGAGGAAAAAAGGATAAATAAAACAAAGAGTAAAAAACAAACAAACAAACAAAAAGGGACCCAAGCATGCTCTTAGATAATTTCTCTAAGTCCAATGTCCATTCAACTCTGATCTCTAGCTCTCATTGCAGGCTGGTAGGGTTGTTCACAGGTAGGATTTGATGCCCCAGGCCTGCTTCAGGGGTAGGGTGGATCAGAACTGGGCTCAGTCAGCTTGCTGCCTTAGAAGTCTGCCACTCATATCTGACCTGTGTCCAATCTAGCATGGGGGAGGGTCTTCTCTCTCCCAGTTTGATGCTATTACCTTAGGTTCCAAGTTGGAAGCTGGTGGAACTGGGCAGAGCAGGGTTGGGCAATGCAGGTCTCTTCCTTGTCTCAGGGCACCAGCTGCTCTCTGGACCCACCGACTGGGGGTAAGCTGGGGGAGGCAGAGTGAGAGACAGCTTGGAGCTGCAGGTCAGCATGGGACTGGGTGACTTGGGAGGGGCAGGGTGGTGCAGCAGGCATGGGATCCCAGAGATCCATGGGGCTGGGAGCCAAGGGCCACCCCAGGAAGTGTGAGGGAGCAGCTGTAGGAGGGAGCAGTGGTGGTGGCTGTGTCAGTGGTGAAGTGCATGGAAGGAGCTCCATGGGCAGGGAGCCAAGGGCTGCCCTGGACGGGGAGAGGGAGCAACTGTGGGAGGGAGCAACAGTGGAGTGGCCATGTCAGCAGTGTTGTGTGTAGAACAAAGGGCCTCCTGTCCGTGGGCCAGTATGGCTGGTGGTGGTGGTGGCAGCAGCAGCTGTGGCTGCCATGGTGGCAGAGCAGTACATGGAGCCAGTTTCTGCCAGTCCACAGGCCTGTGTGTCTGACTGAAGAGCAGGCTGGCAGCAGCAGAAGCAGGAGCCACAGGGGAAGAGCAAGAGCCCCTATGGACACTTGCTTTCACAGAGAATCTCACAGACCAACCTGCCCCATCTCCATCTTGCTAGAAGTCCAGTCCAATTTATTTAAAAGCAAATAGCCAGTGCTTTATGATCCCTCATCTCGTTTTTTCCCCTAATTCCTAATGGGTGGGATATTGGTTTTATTTGGAACTGGGTTCAATATCTTAAGTGAGTAGATGAATTGGGAATGCCAGATACGGGTTAGAACAAAAGAGAATAAGATTAGCTCTCAGAGGAAGTAAAAGAGCAGGGTCATCATGTGACAGTTAATCTTCTGAGTCAACTTGACTATGCTAAGCGATGCCCATATAGCTGGTAAAATTCTATTTCTTGGTATGTCTGTGAGTGTGCTTCAGGAACTATCACTATTTGTATTGATAGACTGAGTTAGGATTATTGCCCTTACCAATGCTACTGAGCATTACCCATTCCACTGAAGGCCTAATTAGAAGAAAAGGGAGAATTCGCTCTCTTTCTTGCACTGAGACATTCATTTATTGCTCTCACACATCTATTCCTCTTGTTTTCAGGCATTGAGACTTGGACCAGGCTTTACGCCATTGGCACTACTGGTTCTTAAACCTACAGGATTGGATGGGAGCCGCACCTCTGTTTTTTCTGGCCATTTAGCTTGCAGAAAGCACACCCAATTATGGGACTTCTCAGTTTCCATAACTGCATGAGCTATTTCCTCATTATGAATCTATTTCTATATCTATATCCATATCCATATTTCCTACAGTTTCTGTTTCTCTGGAGAACTCTGACTAAAAGATATCAAAATAGTCCTCAATTGCCTGACTGTTGATTTTCATGTGAGGGAAGCATCTTCTTTGTTTAAGCCATAGCTATTTTGAGTTTTTAAAATTCCCAGTGAAATCTAATTATGCTAACACACATATAAGAACATAGAAACCCTATGTATACCACCAGTGGAGTACATTTCAGAGTCCCTTAGAGAGTGTCTTTTAAACATAAATTTACTAAATATTTTATTGAGCATTTTATTCATCATTTGAACACCCTATCATTTGTGGGGTACAAAGTAATTTGTCTGAAAATGAATTTATTAAATCGAAGTTATTTTTCTTTATTTCTATGTAGAAGATGCTCATTGCTTTCTTGATCCAAGTATTGATGACAATAATTCTAAAATCAATCTTGGTTTTTCTTGCTATGTAAGTAACTTATGTATTCACTCTGCTAGCTTTTAGGATTTTCCTCCTCTCTTGAAAAAAGTATTTTGAAAAATTTAATTTTAGTAGCATGATTGATGTTTAATGAAATCTTTTAATCTGAAGATTTTATCTTCCTTTCATTGTGGGAAATTCTAAATTTTATGTTGCCAATAATTGCATGATTATCTTACTCTTTATTCTCTACCTCTGTATTTATTCTTCATCTCTCTTTTTCTATTAACTTTCCATTTTATCCTGGTGTGCTGGAGTTCTCCCTGGTATTCTCTTTATAATTTTCCAAATCATTATTTATTTATTTATTTATTTTGGCTTTATGCAATCTACTATTCGGCCTACCTGTTTGTTGTTCCTTTATTTTATTAATTGTATTTTTATTTCCAAAATCACCAATAAATTCTTCTACTAACTGCCAATTATTTTCCTTGTAAATGTGACATCCTAATTTAAGTCTTTGAACAAATTCATTAAACTTATTTTTCCATAATCATATTTCCTTGGGCCTAACAATTTGTTGCCTCTGATGGTCCTGGAGCACACCTCAGTGATTTGGTTGCTATTGACTGAGAATTCATTTCTGCAGTTGAGAATACATGCTAGATGGTGGACTGTTATTGTTTGTGATTTCCACCTGGTGAACAGGAATAAGCACTTCTGTGACTTATATTTACCTCTGTGAGAGTAAGAGATGGGAAAGAAGCATGATAGGATTCAATTTCAAAAGCTGTTGTTTGGTCTTAATATCTCACACCATTTTTAGCCACCCAGGACACTGTTCTGGCTATGAAACCCTGAGAAAAAAATAAAAAGCACTTCTCATATTTATTGACTTTGTACCCTAAGTTCACACAGTCATTCTCCCAATCAGATATATCTTTCATATATTTTATAAACCCTACTCTTGGGTAGCTTTCAAAACACTTTCACTGAGACCTCATAGAGACTTATAGATTGGATTGTGTGGAAAGTTGATGTTATTTTGAAGGAAGAATGACACGATTTCATCATAGATGGATTTCTTTTGACAATGCAACTGTTGGACAAATTTAATTTTCTTTTCCTGAACAGTCCATGTTTAAAACGTAGGAAAACCCTTTAAAAATATGCTAACCACCTAAGTAACATTTAAAAAATAATGTCAAACTCCTATAACAATAAGTGCATTACCAGCTTAAAAGATACTCTTATTTCTCAAATATGAGCCAATATGAGTAAATTCCAAAACGTAAATAAAGATCATCTGGCAATATCAACAACTGTTCTTTGTTTGGGTAGAAAATCATAAATCCAAGTTTTTAAAAAATAATTGTAAGCACTGGCTTTTATTCTTCTGAAATGTCTTCATAAGAAAATATTAGTTTGATGCATAGGTTTGTAGCGTTTGTTTCCAGCATGGCAACACTGTGGTATTGGGAATCCGTTATTGTTTGTGATTTGTCATTTGGAGTGACAAGGTTGTGCTTGTGAATGCGCCTTACATTTTACAGATTTGAAGAAAGCTAGTTCTACTTGTGGGCTAAAGAAGATGAAGTGTCAAATGGAAAAAAATGAAGATATCTACGTAGTCTTTTGCTAGAGTTTAACAGAGGAGTAAATGTAGTGGAGGTGGCTCACAACATTTGTGCTCAAAACATTTCCCCATCAGGGAAAGCAAGGCATGAAATCAGTTTTGTCATTTCAAAGAAGGCTACTTTGACCAGAAAGATTCTTCACGTTCAGCAAGACCAATGGGTTTTGATGTAGACCATTTAAATGCTTTAATCCATGATGATTCACCTCAGTCAAACTGAGAGTTGGCAAATGCTGTGAACTTTGACCAGTCAACCACTGTGTAACATTTGCAATCAATGAGTAAGCAAAAAGCATTACAAACCTATGCATCAATTCAATATAATTAATGCCACATTTTACAACATTACAGATTGTAAATAGTTATTTTTATGGTATGCACATATATGTGAAATTTTATATGATTATACATATTATTCTTTGCATGTCTTTTTATACTTCTGATAAGATGGAAATAACAATCATTTAAAAATGTTTAAGTATAAATTCACATACAATAAAATGAACAGAACCTTAATATATAATTTGATGAACTTTGAAAAATACATAAGTCAATGCATCTGGCACCCTAATTAAGAAATACCACATTTTCTTTGCCTCAAATTTTTTCTCTTATATTTCTTTTCCTTTTTTTTTTGTATCAGCTATACCCCAAAACAGGAAGTCACCTTTCTGATTACTACTACTATGAGTTTTATCTGTCATAGAACTGTATGCAACTGAAATCCTAGACAGTGTGTATTTCTCTGTGTCTGGCTTATTTTGTTCAACATAATAAGATTAATCCATATGACTTTGCATATAACAGTAGTTGTTTCCTTTTTATTGCAGAAGTGTATACCACAATTTTTACTCATTCGTGGGCTGATCAATATTTGTTTTGTTTTCCCCAATTTTGGCTATTACAGATATAGCTGCTCTGAAATCTACAGAAAAAACACTTTTGTGCGGACATATTTTTCTTTTACTTGGGCAAATATATAGGAGGACTATTTCTGGATCAAATGAGAAGCATAGTGACTTTATTTTTAAAACTGGCAAATTGTTTTTCAAAGCTACTGTATCAGTATTCTCATCAACTTAATAATATAAAGCATCATTTTATGTACTAATGGTCCATTAGAAACTATCTTTTTTGTAAAGTTTTATTTTATTTTAGTTTTTTTTAATGAATTATATATACTTGTATTCTTTGTAGATTCTGAAAACAAAAATCCTTGGTCATTCTGTGCCCATCTTCTTCTGGTACTGTTTTTATAATGTCCAGCTTATACCATTTTGTTGTTTCTTTACCTACACCAAAGTCTCAAAAATTAGCTCTTTTATTTTTGTCTAAATTGCTTTACAATTTTGCTGTTACATTTAGATCTATAATCTATCTCAAGTTGTTTTTTTTCCCCTGTAGTATAAAGAAGAGTTCATATTTCCTCTGTTTTTGATATGAATTTCCCATTGTTTTAGAATCATATGCTATAAAAAGTGTCATTTACTCATGAGGTTACTTTAGTCCCTTTGTAAATGAATGTAATATTTTCTTCATTACTATAGCTTTATAGTAAACTTCAAAATCAGGCTAATATACTTTCTCAATATTAGTATTTATGTCAGATTGTTTTGGTTTAAAGTTTTCTTGTTTCTTTTAGTAATGCTTTGAAGACTTTTTAGTATTGCTTATTGTATTATAACAATGTGTTTTGTAAATAAATAGAGTTTTACTTCCCTATTTATAATAATTATGACTTTAATTTTTCTTGATGTATTCAATGGCTATGGTTTCTAGTACAGTATTGACTAAGAGTCATGACTGGATATTTTTGCCTTCTGTATTTAAGAAAATCATATTTTATTATTAAACTTAATGTAAGCTACAGGTTTTTCATAGATGGTCTTTATGAGGTCAAATACGACCTTTACGTGGTGTGCTGAGAGTTTTATCATAAACTAATGTGGACTTTTGCCAAACATATTTTTCTATATCCATTGATATTATTGTACTTTTTTTCTGTTAACATGTTTGATTGCAACAGTTGACTTTTGAAGGTTAAAAATCAATCCTGCCTTTCTGAGATAAACATCCTTAACTATACTGTTTTATATGTTTGTGCGTGTATGTATACATGCTTATACATGTACATGTATATGTATTTTTTGCAATTAAGTGGCTAATATTTTACTGAGAATTTTTGCATCAAGGTTAATATGGAATATTAATCTTTAATGGAATTTTCTTGCAATGTCTTTGCCAAGTTTTGGTATTAATAATATGCTAGCCTCACAAGATAATTTGAACATTATCATTATTTTTTTATATTCTGAAAGAGTTTAGGTTAGATTGTCATTGTTTTTGCGTTAAATGTTTGGTTGAATTAGTTAGTGGAATAAACTTTGCCTGAAGTATTTTTGTGAGAAATTTTTTGATAGTGCATTTAATTTATTTAATAATTATATGGCTGTTTAAATATCCTAAATAACTTCATACTAGCTTTTAAAAGTTGAGCCTTTCAAGAAATTAGTCAATTTTATCTAAGTTGTTAAATTCATTGTCATTCTAGTTACACATAATGTTTTCTGATAATGATACACTATCCTCAGACTTCATAATGATGTCCCCTTATATCTTCAATATTGATCATTTGTTATCTTTTTTATTGGTTATGATAACTAAAAATTTTTAATTTTCTTCTTTTTAAAGTCCTTTCTTGTAACTTAACTGTTTACTTTAGGTTTGTATTTTTCAATTTAATTTATTTCTGCTCTTTTTAGTATAGTCTATGTTCTATTTTTGTTAGATTTAATTGTTCTTTTCTAACTTCTTTTTATTTATTTTTAATTTGACAGATAATACTGCATGTATTTGTTATGAACAAATTGATGTTTTGAGGTACATATACATTTGAAAATGGCTATCTCTAGCTGATTTAGCAAATGCATTATCTCACACAGTTATCATTTTTGTGGTGAGAGCCCTCAGCATCCACTCTGCATTTTTCAGGAATATAAGGTCTTACAATTAAGTTCAAGAACTCATCCTAGAAAAAGAACTACATACTTCATTTCTGAATATTACTAAGGTCATCTTCTAAGTACTCCCCTTGGGAAGCTATGCACTGACACCAGCACCTAGTCCACCCATCCAGGAAATTTTGGAACTCTTTTTCTGGAATGGTCATCAGAGCTGTCAACATATTACCTTTGATGCCCTGAATGTCATCAAAATGTCTTCCTTTCAATATTTCCTTTATCTCCGGGTAAAACAAAAAAGTTATTGGGGACCAGATCAGGAGAGTAGTGAGGGTGCCAATGTAGTTATTTTTGTAAGGGCTAAAAATTCCTCTCAGACAGTGCTGTGAGAGCTGACACATTGTGGTGCAAGAGCTCCTTTCAGGACTGTCTTTGCACACACCTTTCTCATGCCAAGATTTTCAGTTCATATTTTTCTGTTTCTTTGATGTTTACTTGGTCTGCTATGCGTCTCACAGTCAGCAGACGATTTCAACACACAATTCAACTAGTTTTTGCAATGTTTTAATCAGTTTTGCTTGTTACTGGCTATCCTGACCTCTCTTTGTCAGTGACACTTTCTCTTCTTTCAGAAAAACGTTTAATCCATTAGTACACTGTCGTTTTCTTCATAGCATTATCCTTATAAACTTTAACTAACATGTCCTGATTTCACTTCCACTCTCGTGAAGCTTAAAAATAGTTTAATGATTGTTCATTGTTCTAAATCAAGCTCCAACAGTCTTGCGATGACACACAAAAACAGCAACAATAATGAAGGTCACTTAGCAAGATACCACCATGCATCAACATGAACACAGCTGTGTGACACTGATATACCAAGGTTACGAAACCTTACTGAGTTGTTTATACAGTGCTGCCAACGTAGGTGCACGGTGGAAAATCAGTGAATTTAATTGTCAGCCCTCATACAATATATTGTCTATAGTCACCCTGCTATACATCAGATCTCTTGAAACCCTTTCTCTTATCTACCAGTAATTATGTATCTTTTTGACCAACTTCTCCCCATTTTCCCCATTTCCCCTAACCACTTTGGTCTCCAGTAACACTAACCTAAGTATAATCTCAGAATATTAATTTTTAAAATATCTGATCCTATCCAATAAAAATATTTAAAGACATACTTTCGAAGGACTGTTTAGTTACTTTTCACAAATTTGAATATGTTATGTGTTCATTTTCATGCTTTTAAAAATATTTGAGTTTTTTTCTTACACTCAAGTTTTCTTTAGAGATGGCTTTCTTAATTTCTAAATACTTGATTATTTTGAGATATATTATTTTTATTTTAACTTCATATAAAAAGAAAACATTTTTTATGATCTCAATTCTTTTTTATTTATTGAGACTGTTGTATGATCTAGTACATGGTAAATGTTCTGAACAAGCATTTGCCACACTTCCCTGAAATCCATGACACTTGAAATCCACAATCCTGGCAGTGGGTAGGACTGAAATTTATGGTTAGTTGCTTCGGCCTTGAAGCAGTTCTTTTACCCCTTAATTCCTTGAAGTCTTACTCATCGACAATTCTGAGACCTCCTACACATTTCAGGAGTGTTTACATATACCTTGTGAAGAGTTTCCCTCCACAATTCCCAAATTTCTAAATTATCTGTACTCTATTTCTCTCTAAATTAGCACTCTCAACCCCCATCCTTTGACTCATTAGGCTGAAAGATTTCTGGGCACTTTGTACCACAGAAGTTGTAGAGAGTTCTCTCAGAGAGAAACTTTTACAAATATAAATCTTACCCAATGTGATTCCCTTCTTTCAAGGATTCAATACCATTTTTTTTTTTACTGCTTTTAATCTGTTGCTCATTCTAATAAGAAACCTCTATAAGACTTTCTCTCTATTGTTCATTATAATTTGTCTTGAGTTTACAACAGTTATTTGCAGTAAGATTGATGTGATAAATGCTACTCTGCTATTATGGAAACCAGAACTTAAAGACTGAAAGTATCTTCTACCTGACTAAAATAAAAATAGCTTACAAATTATGAGCAAGTATAAAACCTCCATTCACATTATTTTACACATGTTAGCAACTGTAATTCTTAGAAGAACTCAGAAGGTTAACATTAATATGATCTCCAGTTTGTAGATGAAACAACAGAAAAAAAGGAAATTGTTTTCCAACTTAGTAAAACTTCTTCACAGTCCTCGCTTGTGATCAGTTCTCTATATTGCTGCTTATAAATAGAACATCTCTCTACCTCATTTTTTCCACCAAATAATGTGTCCCAAATGCTTTTTGGCTGACGCCCGCACGGCTGCCTTGAGGGTCCAGAGACAGAGAGGGAGAGTGGTGAGAGATTAAGAAAGACACAGACACAAAGACATAAAGAAAAGCTGGAACCAGGTGGGACACTTTCCTCTGATAGAGGAGAAGTGGCTCCGAACTAGCTCAGCATGTTTATTTTATAATCAAGCACAAAGGAATTTGGAAGGAATTCAAGGTCTGTATTGCTACCTAAAGGTGAGCTGTTCCACAGTTACCCTGTTGTAGCTAGGGTTTTATCTGTACTATGTGTACCAGGATGTGTGGGCATCTGAGATGCCATTTCTTGTAGCAGGCTGCACCCCCTGCCTTTGGCTAGGATGCAGAGCTATCAGGGAGACCTTGCCTTCACTTGGGGTCATTAAGCGAGACCTTGCCTTTGCTTGGGGCCTATACTCAAGACCTGCTACAGTGACAGTGCTTGTCTTCTTCTCATATCACATCCGCTCTCCACACTTTTTGACTTACTATTTGCTCTTTCGATAGAATGTATTCTTTTTCTTATATGGAGAAAATTGCCATTTGTCCTGTAAGACTATAGCTATAATGCTCTGGCATACACATAATGCTCTGACATTTCCTCCTCCACCACTATGCTCCTAACTTCCTCTATTTGTTATTTGTATGCTTGTATTCAATGCCTTTATCAAAGCATCCACGTACTGCAGTGTAACTCATGAATTCCTTGGCCATCTACCTGGTGGAAGCAGGGCTCTAGAGACAAAATAATGAACAAACTATCTTCTGCCCTTTTACACTTTAAATTCTAAATAGAGACTTTCAGTGAATAGTTGAAATAGTTGGCTCTGCCAATGCACTGATTTCAAGCTTCTAGACTCTAAAATTGTGAAAGAATATATCGTTTCTATTTTTACAAAAAACTCAGTTTGCAACACTTTGTTAATGACAACCCTGGGAAAATGATACAAAGAGGTTACAGGTAAGCAAAACTCCCTTTGTAAAGGAATTGCATTTTTTTTTTCTTGCTTTGCTTTGTTTTCTCAAAACTATGAATTCATTGAGTTCACCAAGTTTATTTTTTTCATTTTGTTTTCCTATTTCTTTTTTATTCAGTTCAAATTCAAAATGTATCTAAACCAACTTGAATATGTGTTGACCTTTCCAGTTTTTGCATGTTTTTCTTTGAATCATCTCCAGAGAGTCCAAGACAAGATTTTTTTTAATTAAAAAAAGTATTTTTCTCTTGGTCTTCACTAAAATTAAAAATATGTAATACTCATAAAGAGATGTTGGTATAACTGGAGGAAAATTCTGCCAAGTGGATCATATGAATTGAATATCCCATGGATGTGTGTGTTATAAAATGTCCTCAAAGTCCCTGGGAAAGCTGAAGAGCTCTTCTGACAGATAACTGAAAAAAAGAACTTGTTGGTCAGGAGCAATGGTTTATATTGGAAAAATTAGTGGAGAATCAAACTTCATTCATGATTCTTCAGTAGTGTGTAAAACAACTGTTCTAAATCAACTGTTAAAGAATATTATTAGTATAGCAATACTGCTATCAGAATTATTTATATATAAACATATATATGTGTATACACACACACACACACACATATGTGCAGATTCTAGCAGTAAGTTACAATTTCTGGTTAGAGATTTTAAAAGTTTAATTTATTTTTGTCAAAGTGAAGGTCATTCTCACTGAATGAGAAAATAATTTATTTCATAACACTCATGGATATGTCTAAATTTTAGAGTTTAATTAGAAAATTTAAGCTTGATTGAATTCATTTTCCATATGTTCACCTTCTCCTGTCTTAAATATAAGGGTGAGCCATTTCCTGAATGAAGCAATAAAATATATATTTCAGATGCATACTCTTTTAAGAGTATAATAAGATGTTCCACCAATAACTAGAATATAGTAATGTAGGGCTAAGCATCTCCTTTTAAAAGTGAAACTTCCTCTTTTACTCAAAATTACTGTCATTGGTGGCCTCCCACACCCCAAGTGGCAGATCTGTGTTAATTAAAATTTTTATGTTTTATAACTCTGAATAATCTTGATCACAGTAATTAAAATATAGATAGAAAGCAAAGAATAAAAATTTAGAAATAAGATAATATCATCTAGATCCCCACAGAAATCACAGAGACAGTTAAAGATCAGTTTCCTGGAGGTCAACAACCAATATGGTTCATAGAAAATTAAGAAAATATTTTAATATATTGTCAAGATGCCTAGACTAGCATATTAAAATATAGGCAGCTTCCTGCCTTGTTCTAAAAAGACAAATTTATATTTTAAAAAGTTAGAGAAAGAAAAAAAACTTTTTCATTGTTAAACTTTAGGATTCTTCCATGATTCACATCTTTGCTAACACAGTATTAACTAAAGGTAGTTTACCATGAAACTAACATGTGTAAACTTTAGCAGCTTTTTACCATGAAACTAATGTGTAAACTTTAGCAACGACTAGTGTTAAAAACCTTTTTGTAAGTCTTTGGATGGGCCCTTACAATGTACTTGCATGTTCATCTGCTTGTGTAAAATTTTCAAATGTAAATTACATTATTTTCCATAGATTAAGACTACCATCTCTTTCTGCTGTGACCTTCAGGTTTTACTCTTTCCCTTAGTTTGGTGTTGGAGTGGCTGCAGGCTGCCTTAGGGATTAGGCTTAGAGGGACATTGAGATGGAGACATATTTGGTTTGGAATTAGAGTGTACAGTCACTTACACATATAGTTAATGTATTGCTAATTGTCCTGTTGTCAGAATTTCTGCCAGAACTCTTCCTGATACAATCGCTCCCATTTATACAGAGTCACAATGCAAGGGTGCTGTTCTGTGTAGTGAGGGAGAAACAAGGATGTGTGTCTCACACATCCCTGTTGTGTCATTCCACAATATTAGCAGCAGTTTCTGTGCACTCTTTTAGATTATATTAGTCACTACTAGCATATAATCAATAATAGATGTCAAAATACTTCAAAAAATGCAATTAAATTCTAAAATAAAACAGTAAAAAATAGTTGAAAATCCTAGGGTTTTCTTTTTCAAAATGGATCAGCAAACAAATTCACCTTTTAGTAGAAATGAGTGTTGGAATTGCTCCTGTTTGAGTGACATTAGCATTATCTTTGATTGTGGTGATAATTAGATCTGTGTTCTATCCTGAGGTCTTGCATCTGGTAAATTATTTTCTTGACTGAGCTAGATTCCAGAGTCAACAAGGACAACAGAAGGCACTCCATGCCTGAAGCCATCTCATCTGGCTGCTTCTTTTTGACCTGTGAACTCCTACACAGTAGTGTCCTGTACTTCCACCAAGCTGCTCTGCTGAGTTTTGGATCCATTTGTGACCTTTACTTAGATATCAAATATGAGTACATGATAAACAGAGGCTCTCATATCTATAATGTAACCAATTCATCACATAAGTGGTTGAGTCATTTTTAGAAGTATACTTTAAGTTGTCTTTGTGACTATGTCATTGCTTAAGATGAGAAAAGGATCAATTTGAATGCGTTTATGAATAGAAAATAATATTTTGAAAACTTCTATCTATGTATTTCTATATTTATACATATAAACTGTCCACAGGAAATAGTGGGTATTTTTGTGGCTTCTCTATTTCATCAAAATTCCTGAAAAATTGGTTATTTGTTCCCTGTAATGCTAGCCTTTATGTATTTCTTTTTATTTGTATACATTTATCCTCCACCCTGTATATAGAGCAGAAAAACTGCAGTTTCCAGAATTCTTCTTTTTAAGACAATAATTAAGTAATAAGTATGCCATTGTTGATTTGGCAATATCTGATCAAGGAACCCTTATAATAAAAGATGCCAGTAAATGAAATTATGAAATAAAAAATCTAGTATCTTTGATTCAGCCCAATTCCTTGGTATAATGAACATTAAAATGATTCTTTTCAAAAATTGCTCAAGTCTTTTGCAAAAGCATATTAAAGTGGAGTAGCCAAAATTCCTTCTCCATGGGGTAGCCAAAATTCCTTCTCCATGGTAAGAACTTCTTTCATAATCTATATTTGGAGTCAGGAACAAGTTGAGGGCAGAGGAAGCAAAAGTCATGTGTAATCAATAGGTGTCTTGAACCCTGAGGCAAGTTGGGACATTCCTATGATGAGCAGCCAAAGTGAAATGAAAACAAAGAATTGAAATAGTTATTATCCTAAAGGTCCAAGTTCAAGATTGATATAAACAATATATGGCTCATTGAGAAAAATGAATTGAATGAAACATCTGAAAATGAAGTGTATAGTTTTAAAATAGGGCAAGCAAAGAACTAAAAAGAAAAATAGATAATAGGCATAAGAATAGGAACATAGGATAAAATCCAGTATGTGTTTCTTCTGTAGTCATCTCACTGATACCCACAAAAAGTGTTGACTGGCTTCTGGAAAAAAAAAAAAAAAGTATTGCTTGTTTATTTTGGTCAAGCAATACTGAGAATGAATGCTTAAAATCTCATATGCAGCCGGGCTCATTGGCTCAGCCTGTAATCCTGTGCTTTGGGAGGCTGAGGTGAGTGGATTGCCTGAGCCCGCGAATTCGAGACCCGCCTGGGCAACTTGGCAAGACCTCATCTCTGCAGTAAATTAAAAAATTAGCCGGGTGTGGTAGCGCGCGCCTGTAGTTCCAGCTACTTGGAAGCCTGAGGCAAAAGGATCGCGGAGCCCAGGAGGTTGAGGCTGCGGTGGCTGGGAGTGTGCCACTGCACTCCAGTCTGGGCGACAGAGTGAGATTCCAACTAAAAAATTAAAAATAAATAAAAAATTAAAAATCTCATATGCATGGTCTCACTCAGAAAGACAGTTGCATGATTTCTGGCAATTAAGAAGGGTCACATTCTTAATGATCAGATAAATTAAGAAAACAAAAACAGAAGGATAAAGCAATCAAACACGATTTACAACACCTTCTGTACTTTGTGGTTTATGAACAACGAATTTCGAAGATGAAGGTGTTCCACTTTAATATTTTATTTGCATTGACTTTGGGAAGTAAGGCTGGTGGGGGTGGAGAAATAATGAAAATTTTGTAGGTATGATTTAATGATTAATAGTTTGTTCTGAGTTGCATCATTTTTTTTCACAATTGAAGAACTGTTTTTACCACAACTCAAACATTAATATTATATAACATTCAAAAAACATCTCTTGTAACTACTGAACTTCTAACTTGCATCAACAAGCACAGACTAGTTTTGCATTCTAAGATATTAGAAGATAATAAAGTAATAATTCTTAAGACATTGTGTTGAAAAAAGTCACCTGACTTAAGACCTCAACTTTCTAATAACTATATATCAGTAACAACTAGAATCATTTCATGTGTGTACTACTCTTTTTTCAGCCAATATCATAAATTTATGGATTCTGAGTCTTCACACTCTTGGTAAGGAAAAAATACAGCCTCACCAGCCCACTCATACAGGTATTTATGACAATAATTGACAACCCTCTGCATATAACACAATGCAGGTCAAAAAAAATTACACAAAATTTCATGATTCTGAAAATATAATAGACATAAGAGGAGAGAACATGTCCTGCCTGATGGCCCTCCATAGAATCTCCCTACATGGAATATATCCCGTATATTTGAATATCCAGCAATTGACATAATTTTGTGTGGTTGTCTTCAACATTTTTATAAAGCAGTATCAAATCTTCTTCTAAAAATTGGATATTCAAGGAGATATTTTGGAAGACAAAATTTGCACAAGATGTAGAAAATCCAAACCTAGATAGGAGGCATAACTTTGACACAGAAGAAAATTATCTTAGTGTAGTTCAGTTAAACATAGCTTGTCATTTACTCACCCTGGAATTATCAGGTTGTCCTGCAGCAGAGAATGAGAACCATTATATTAAAATGGAGGGTTTATAACCCTTGTTCTGTGACCTCTGGGACAACCAGATAATCTGCTCCCATTTAAGAATTTAGGAAACAAAGGAGTGAAATGTCCTAGAATTAAGCTGAAAAGATTCTTAATGCCAGGTCTGTCATCTTGGACACAAAATCTACTTTATTTCTTGTGATCCTCTTTGGGGAAAAGCAAGTAGAATAAGGTTACATTATTGGAGTTTGTATTAAAATAAAAACAAAGGTAAATAATTTCCAGATTATATAGTATAATTTTTCAACCCAAAATGTTATTGATAAAATATATTCTCATTTTAAAGATGCTAAAAAGCAGAACCCATGTGCATCTTAGAAGCAATGTGGTATGGAAATAAGAATAACTGTGAATTTCTAGAAATTAGTGGTTGGTGGTAATAGACAATTAAAACACACATGTAGTATACTTAAGACTGGAAAATAAAGCTATGAGACATGCTCTATTTGGTTCCCGTATTAGACAAAAGTGAGTCTTGATTATTCTAAATAATGAGACCCACTTCACCTGGTATCACAAGCCTTAACTTTCTCAATACATTAGTTACTGTAGTTCAATTTGGGCATCCTCTAAACACAAATACCTAAATTACTTCAGGCAACTTGGGCAGGTAATGTTTAGAGATGTTATCCATACAGATCAATATGATGCCCAATTAGAGTATTTTTAATTGATGATTTTACATGGAAATAATCAAGTAGAATAAAAAAGAGGTATTTTTTAATATATAAGAAACACACAATTTTTTGATATGTATATGTCCAGAAGTGGGATAGCTGAATTACACTGTAGTTTCATGTACAATTTTTTGAGGAATCTTCATATCATTTCCCATAATGGCTGCACCATTTTACATTCCCACTAAGTGTATAAGGATTCCAGTTTCTCCACATCCTTGCCAACATTATTTATCATTTTATAGTACAACAATTCTAACAAGTGTGAGATTATATCTCAGTGTGATTTGGCTCTGCATTTTCCTGATGTTAAATGATGTTGAACATCTTTTCATATACTTGCTGGTCATTTGTATGTCTTTTCTGGAGAAACATCACTTCAAGGTTTTCAACAATTTTTAATTGATTTATTATTATATATATTTGTTATTGTGAGAGTTATTTATATATTTTGCATATTAATCTCTTATCACACATATAACTTGCAAATATATTCTATCATTTTGTAGATTGCCCTTTCACTCTGTTTATTGTTTGCTATGTAAAATATTTTTGTTTGATGTGGTCCCTCTTGACTGTTTCTGCTATTGCTTGTGCTTTTATTGCCATACCCAAGAAATATTTGCCAGCACCAATGTCATGAAGTTTCGTTCTCTGTTTTCTTCTAGTTTCACAGTTTCAGATCTTGTTTTTAAGCCTTTATTTTGTACTCATTTGTGTATGGTGTGAGAGAAAGGTCTAATTTCATTATTTTACATGTAAATATCCAATTTTCTCAGCACCATTTGTTGAAAAGGCTATCTTTCCTCTACTGTCTATTCTTGACACCCTTATAAAAGAACAATTGACGACATCTGGGTAGATATATGTCTGAGTGGTCCATACTATTCCATCAATTTATATGTCTGTTTTTATGCCTGTATCATACTATTTCAATTACTGTAGCTTTGTAATATATTGCGAAATAAAGAAATGTGATATCTACAGTTTTTTCCCCCCAAGATTTATTTGGTTATTCAGGATATTTTGTGGGTTCCATAGAATGAAATCAGGATCTGGAAGAAATATCTGCCCTCATATTCACTGCTGCAATATTCACAGTAGCTATGATATGGAAACAGCCTAAATGCCCATTAACAAATAAATGAATAAAGAAAATGTGGTACATATAAAATGAAATATTATTCAATCTTAAGAAAGAATGAAATCCTGTCAAATGTGACAACAGGATAAACCAGGAGGACATTATCCTAAGTGAAATAAGCCAGTCACAGAAAGGCAAACGCTACA
Source organism: Carlito syrichta (assembly GCF_000164805.1). Classification (NCBI taxonomy): domain Eukaryota; kingdom Metazoa; phylum Chordata; class Mammalia; order Primates; family Tarsiidae; genus Carlito; species Carlito syrichta. The sequence goes on from NW_007249381.1 coordinate 325,580, forward strand.
TGATTCCATGTATATGTGGTATTTAAAGTACTCAGATTCATAGAAACAGTATAATAGTGGAAGCCAGAGGACACAGGGATTGCACAATTGGCAACTGCAAGTTTATACTAACTGAATAAATTATAGTTCATACTAACTGAATAAATTATATTCAAAAGGATATTAATTTTTCACATTTTTCTCTCCTGTATATTTTCCCTGAGATGAGCTGTTCTTTTAAGTTTTATGTTATTTTGACTTGTGTCCTTTCTAGGACAAAAGAAACCTTAGTTTCCAGGATTTATCTTCTTTAAATGTAAACAAAAGTAGCCCAGCTGTAATGACACCAAAAGCACTGTATCTCTATATTTTAATGCCATGGTAACTCTGCTTAGAACCATGGAATTTCCCACTTTTATAGACAGTGAAGTATCTTGAAGATTTCTCAAATTGTAGATGGGAAAGCCTCACTGATTAAACCCCATACAGAAACAACCAATGCCAGGTAAAATGGTGTCCCCATAGTTAACAATACAGTACCATGCAAAAAAAAGTTTGTTAAGAGGACAGGTCATATGTTAAGTGTTCTGACCACAAGAAAGGAAGGAGGGAAGGAAGGAAGAAAAAAAAGGAAAGAGGAGGGAGGGAGGGAAAGGAGGGAAAGAAGGAAGGAAGGAGGAAGGGGAAAAAATAAAGAAAGAGGAGTAAAGTTGTAATAGTAATCCTATGAAGTGATTATGTTTTATTAAACTGAGGCACAGCTTATCCAATGTCACACAGCTAGAAAATGACAAATCTGGGGTTTGGACACAAGTGTCTAGTAGCCTGGTCTATGCCTTTAAATGTTACACCCTATAAGTTCAGTAAGGCAGCTAAGAATACAATTGATTTTAACTAATGAGAATTTTCACATGTATAGGTATATTAAGCTAGAAATATCTAGCCTAAAATTCAATAGAGGTATCTCATTTGTAAATCAAAATTTCAAATATATAGAAATGAATTTAGTTGAATGCATAAGAATTATGCATGGCTGACATAAGATTTTGAAAAAAATTTGTAAGATTTGTTTAAATCAATGGATGAATACTATTTACAAATGGAAAATTATTTAAAAGTAGCAATTGTATTCATAACTTAACATCTGAGGGTTTTACATTTTAATTAGATCAGTTTTCATCTAAATTTATTTTAAAAGTGGTGAGAAGAGCCAAAACAAACCAAAACAATGACAAAGAATGAAGAATAAAAAGTTGAGCTTACAGATATCCACACATACCAAACTCAAGTAATAGTTGACACAGTGTTCAAAACACTGTATTAACTTAATTGCAGGTATTTGGACAAAAAAGTGACTCACCTTGTATACAAATAAATTGAATGTTTACTGATAATCTAAATAAAAAACAAATAAAATAATAGAACAAAAATATATGACTATTTTTTATTATTTCTTATGGGATAAGATCCAGTACTAATTTCCTTTAGAGTTTTCTGTAGTTTTCCTTTCTGTGTTGGATAAAACAGTTTAAAGAAGGATTGGAAAACTAGTCACCCTTTAGACTTTTGGAGACCCAGTACAAAATAATTCTTTTTTTTACTTAATCAAAAACGACAAGAATAGAATTTAGAAGAACTTTAAAAAATCATTTGACTTTGTGCCTCTCTGTAAAAGGAGATACTTTATAGTATGTATCCATCTGCATGGGTGTCTTTGAGCTAATTCCAAAGCAGAAGTTAATGAGTGTTAAATTATCTGTCAGAGGGAGATCATACTGATCATTTCACATAACCAAAAACTATCTGACTAAAGTTTTTAAAGCTGAAAATAATATAATTATATAGTTCTCTACTGAAGACTATTCAAAACTCATTTTGCATTTCAATCAATTACATAGTTGAAGGAAATCTTTCATTGTTCTTTCACAACAATTTTTTAGCTTAACAAAGAAATTTTATATTTGAAAAAAATGTCAAGACTTACATGAATAGGTCACTGTATTTCACTCTGTCACATTCTAGTCTGCTCAGAATCTCAATATGTTTTCTACTAAATTTTTCTAAAATATATTTCTCTAATTATATACTGTGGTCATTCCATTTCTTGAACAACCTCTCCTTTTATAATCAAAGAAGAGAAAAATTGTTCTGATTCATTGCCAATTTCAATCAAATATAAAATACCATGGGAAATTTTTAAAATATATTCAAAAGGATATTAATTTTTCACATTTTTCTCTCCTGTATATTTTCCCTGAGATGAGCTATTCTTTTAAGTTTTCTGTTATTTTGACTCATGTCCTTTCTAGGAAAAAAGAAACCTTAGTTACCAGGATTTATTTTCTCTAAATGTAAACAAAAGTAGCCCAGCTGCATTGACACCAAAAGCACTGTATCTCTATATTTTAATGCCATGGTAACTCTGCTTAGAACCATGGAATTTCCCACTTTTATAGACAGTGAAGTATCTTGAAGATTTCTCAAATTGTAGATGGGAAAGCCTCACTGATTAAACCCCATACAGAAACAACCAGTGCCAGGATACAAGCCTGAATCTCTAGTCAGTAGCTGCAATATGCAGTTTAGCTAAGTTACATGTTAGAATAGGTTTAAATAATTAAGCTAAACTTACATTAGGTTTTGAAAATGAAAAGTTATTTTACTGCACACCTATATTTTTTGATGCACACATTTTCCATTTCTCATAAAATATAGGCATCAGTCTATTTGTGCTGCCAAAACAAAATACTAAAAACTGTGTAGCTTATAAAAAAAATTTATTTCTCAGAGAGTTGAAGACTGGAAGCTTGAGATCAGAATGTGCATATGGTCAGTTTCTGGTAAGAGCTGCTTCTGGTTGTGAACTCCCAACTTCTCACCATAACATCACAGGGCAGAGGGGAGTAGCTAGCATTCTGGTGTCTTTTATAAAGGCACTAATAATCCCTTTGATGACCATGGAACCCTTAAGATTTAATAAAATAACTAAGACCTCTTTTTCTAATAGCTTCACGTTGGGGAATAGGATTTCAACATATAAAGTTGGGACAGACATTGATATTCATTCACTCTGTAACAACAGGCAAAATGGCTAATGATAGTTAATAGTTGGGTGCTTAATATGTAAATAATGATCACCAAAGTTCCTTATCTTTTCTCCTCAAAATCCATATTACACAAGACAAATCAAGAATCTCTTCAAGATGGTGCAGCTGTTAAGCATTAGAAAAAGACAGTGTGTTTGCTGTGTAGACATCATTCTTTTAGTGTTCTACAGTGCTGTTCTTCCAAAGATGACAGCAAAATAATGTATAGAAGGACTGGAAAAATTGTGCATATATATCCTTTTTTCCTCTCACTTTAACGATGTAAATTATACAAGATGAACCAGAATTTCTAAAATAGTTGTTTTGTTATGTAACTTAGCCCATGTCACGAAACCAGATATTTATTAGAATAGTCAATGAATCTAGCTAAATGCATTTTAAATGTAAGCGCTTCCAAGAGAAACATTTCAGTTGTTCTGTTCACAAGCTCCCTTCAGAATTAAACAATGTGTATTTCCTGAGATAAGAAAAGCTTTGTAATTCTCCACCTCAGTAATTTTCTCCTGGGCTGCAACTATGTCCAGTCTAAGAGTAGAGTATTTAAGTCAAATTAGTCATTCCAAATGTGACTTTTTCCCCCTAGTATTTGAAAGGTGTGTAGAATTAACTGGAAACAGTAATCAGGAGAATTCCCAAATTTTCCATTTACTATATTCCTAATTGACTCATATTTTCCTTTTTCAATTTTATTTTTATTTCTCCTTTCTTTTTATGTGTACAAATACATAGGAATTCCTTCTGCTTAAATGATTAGAAGTAAATAATGTACATATAGTGTCTCTTTCTTGAAATTTTGACACATACTGCAAAAATAAGTTTTGCAAGGCACATTATCACAAATTATTTAAAAGAAAATTGATATGATGAATCAATTATAATAAATGGCTTCACACTTTGTGTAGTATAATTATTTCAAATTAAAGGAATTATAAGTTGGGTACATTGGTTTTCATTTGAGCGAGAATATTCTTTTCTTCTTCAATCAGGCAAATAATATGCCATAATTGAATAATGTAATAACATAAATGTTTTCATTTCCAAACAGAAGGTAAAAGAATGTAAAATTTGTCTGAAAGTCAAATGGGCATTCAAATTCCAAGCAAAGTTTAAATAATACACATTATATCAATGCTAACAAATAATGCCTTATCTCTTTCCTTCTGAGGAATAGATTGGATGCAAACAGAGCTACTATAATTTTGTCCCAAATTTCACACCCTTCCATTTTGAGTCTGACTTTTTCCTGAGGAAGACCAATGATCGATGAAATCATTTTATTAACTCACATCAGGCAGAACAGTTGTTTTATTGCTAACAGTGATCACTAATATATTTGATTTCATGGACCTCATGTTCAATAAAATAATGTGTCTGCAATAAAATTAATTGCAATAAGTTGACATTTATATAATTTAAAAAAAAAACAAAGCCGGGCTCGGTGGCTCAGCCTGTAATCCCGCGCCTTTGGGAGGCTGAGGTGAGTGGATTGCCTGAGCCCGCGGGTTCGAGACCCGCCTGGGCAGTGAGACCTCATCTCTACAATAAATCAAAAAATCAGCCGGGCGTGGTAGCGCGCGCCTGTAATTCCGGCTACTCGGAAGGCTGAGGCGGAAGGATCGCTGGAGCCCAGCAGGTCGAGGCTGCGGTGGCCGGGAGCGGCCACTGCACTCCAGTCTGGGTGACAGAGTGAGACTCCAACTCAAAAAAAAAAAAAAAAAAAAAAAAAAAAAAAATATGTGTTGCTAACGAGAGCACCTGATATGCCACTGCACTGAATTTCTATTCATGTTTCTCCAGATAAAACTGTAAACTCTAGTAAAGCAGGAAGCATATTCTTGGTCATAAGGTGTTCAAAAAACACTTGATAAATTACTCTTTTATTTCTTGTCATTGTGCTTTCTTTCTCCCTAGTCCTTTTTCTGTATACAAGTGGATGCAACTTATATATTTTTAAAGAAGGCCTCATTGTGAATGAGAAGAAGACAGGCCCCATAGCAGCTGAAGCAATGCTACTGTCATTTCCTAGCAACTTGCCACATTGCTGGACTGTTGTAAGTCTCCATTTTTCACCTATAAATTGAAGAAAATAATATCTATTATGTAGGATTAGAAATATCGTTAAAACAAATAGCACTGGTACTTTGACACATAATAGACATCCAGGAAGTGTAAATAACTTTCTTTAGTGTTTCTTTTTATGTTACCTAAGAGATTATTTTTCACAGTGTCCTGATCACTGATGATATTCAATTGTTATTCAAGTAAGCTTAGTCTTTATAAACTGATCATGTTCTTTCACCATCTTTAGCCATGACTTCCAAGCAATGCCATCTCTTTTGCCCAGACTTTTAGTTATGAGTCATCCTTACTCAGAATCTCCAGAATATGTTAAAATTAAACAACCCTTACTGGAATTATTTATTTATATTCAGAGTAGAACATATGATTTTCTAAAATAGCAAGTCTTGTATTCTAAAATAAACAAACTCCAAAATAAAACCATTGTTATAACATGTAATTTCATGTTGTTACTAACTCATTGAGTAATATAGGTGGAAAAGTGTATGGTTATGAGTGCCTTCTCATATTAAATCCCCTTTGGAGAATCTGAAATGAGTGAAAGAGAATGTTGACATGAGTTAGGAACTCCTAGGGAAACACAGGGAAAACGTCCTCTATTACACTTATTTCTACATTCACACTCAACTAGAAAACAGGAATATCTCCTGGTAGATTTCTGGGAGTTGTTCGTCACATCATATTTGCAAAAGTGTGGATGATATGAAATATTAGGTACTACTCCAGTTTATAAAACTTAACCATATATTTGAGGACCAAAATTTGTTTTCATTTGCAAGCTGTCTGAAATTTCCAACTAAAATTGTGTCTAAAGGTGTGATGTGTACCTTCCATTAGCTACGAAAATGAACATACATGCATTTGGATAGTCACGCAAGTTGAAAACATTTTACCGTGAAGAACCTATGTGCATAAAAAACCTAATATCAGGAAAAATAACTGTTATTTTATATTTGCATTCAAACTAGCTTTCCATCTAATGTACAGATAGATGCCTTATTTTAGAGATTCAAATGTATTTTCTTTAAAATTTTTTTCTCTACATTTCCCATTTTATTGTGATGCAACAAATTAAGATGACTCTAACCAGTTTAAGTGATAAAATGTCTGAATCGTACACTCCTATGTTAGGTAACTTCCTCTGGTAAATTAGGTCAAATGTAAAGGAAACTAAATTAATATTAAGAAAACGATTAGTAATTCAGTATTTATTCTTTCTATGTATCTACGTATCTGTCTATCACTTGCAAAACATGTAAGGTTAAAAGCAGAGTCCCTGTCTAATCAGAAGTTGATCTGTTGACTAATATGGTGCATCCAGTTGGTAAGTGAAGCACAAAGGAAGTTAATATAAAAAGCCACGAGAAAGAGTAACTTGTTTTATTTCCTGAATCATCTGCTGAAGATGAGAATGATCTTTGCCCCCAATTTAAAACTAAACTGGGTCAAGGCTTCCCATAACAAGGTCAACCAATATTGAGAGAACATGGCCTGTCTTCAATATATTCTGTATCTCTTTGGAACTGGTCTGTGCTTTCACTCTCTTGCACCTTTATTACATCATATACTATTCTATCTCATATTTCTGCCCTCTCCACTTCCACTCACTTGGTTAATGATTTTTTAACAATTTAAATATCAAGCCACTTTAAACCCATATAGCCCAGCCACAAGAGGAGCTAAAAATATATTTTAACTCAGTGAATGGTCTAAGGTATATCACAAAATATGCAGATTTGACACTATTCACAGAGCAAAGATAATTATTTGTTAAATTTAAATGGAGCTACAGTTACTCTGGCTTTTTTATTGCTGAATTTAATTTTTAACTAATAAAGTGAAAAATATATAAAAGATTTATCTTAGCTGAAATTCAATTAAGTCTCTCATTTCAATCAAACAGAGTCCTACACATTTTTGAATGAATAACTGTTTAATGTTTTTAATCTAGAATATCCTCTACTAGGTAAAAAGTTTTATTGTTAGGAAAAATGAAAATTCCTAGAATAGTGTAGGACATTTAAAATTTAATGCAGCCTTTCTAGTATAATGTAACATAATCTTATCAAAATTATCTCACAGTTTGGATCCCTGATCAGGAATATAATGAAAACCAGATGACTTTAAACAAGAATTTCCCTTTTTTAGAAGGTAGAGGATATATCAAGAAAATGCCTCATAGGCAAAAAAAACTATTGACAAAAATGGGAAAAGTAATTTACTTGAAAATATTGCTCTATATTGTTAGAAAAATGTAAAACTTTCATTATGAAGATTATTTTCCTTTTTGTGAGTGCTTTTGAGATAAAACATTCAAATTCCCAATATAATATTTACTGCCTCTAAGATATTGTTATGATATGTATCACTATAAATTTTCTCACCATAAAATGAATAAAACAATGTATGACTTCAAAAGAAATTGTAAAAATTAAATGAGATAGTAAGTCTTTAGCACAGGATCTAGCACAAACTACATGATCAATGAAAACCAAGTCATTATTAAGAAGGATATAGAGATTATTTTGCATGAGAGGTGTTAAGGAACAAATGAACCTTTCCTACAAAAATAAAGTTATGTTCATTTCAAAATTTGAGTGGTGACTTGTATTAAAAACAAACCTGTCAAATAATATTAATTCACATAAATACAGGAGAGAGAGGAACACACACACACACATACACACACACCCAAAGAGAGACAGAGGATACAGGAACACACAGAGAGAGCAGGGGAGAGAGAGAGAGAGAGAGAGAGAGAGACAGAGAGAGACAGAGAAAGACAGAGAGAGACAGAGACAGAGAAAGTGAGAGAGAGAACATTGAGACTGAAATAGCATTCAGCACAAGCCAGCAATGAGGCAGCAATAAGAAATACCCAACAAAAGATCTTGGTTCAGAGATAAGTTCATGGTTATTTTATTGTAAAGACATTTTGTTTGCAAAATAATTATAAATTTATTCTCCCCTTGGATTATGAAATTTGTTAATTTTCTGCTTAAAAGAATCAGAATATTAATATGAAATGCATGCTTTGAGAATTAACTATCAAAGTCTCTACTCGTTATTGAAATTAATCAATTGCTATGGGCCTATGAAGATTTCTGTTACCAGAAAACATTAGCTGTACAGGATAAACTGCTAAGAAGTTTATGAGGACTATTATTTATTAAAGAGCATTGCAGCATTGTAAAAGTTCATTTGTAACTTATCTGATTCAAGAAGAAAGCAAATCACTTTAACATCAAAATTATTTCTTTAATATAAGATAACAGGTGTCTGGTCAATTTTTAATTATTGACCCTCTGATATATATTTTCTAATTTTACAAATATTCAAAACAAAAGCCAGGCTGTACATTCTCCAATATTCACTGACTGTGCTGGTAGATATACAGATGACTGTGCTGGTAGATATTCTTGCATTAGCTTAGAAACTTTCATTCATGGAACAACATCAATCTAATGATCACAGTTGTTCAAATTTTAGCACACATACAGAAGTTACCCATGGAAATTTTATTTCTACTTGGCAAGGGTCATTTTATGACTTTATTTATATGAAAATATTTATTTATATGAAAATGTCTATTAGTGTTAAATATTGTGATACTCTATCTTACAAGATATAAACTTACAAATTATAGATATATTTTAATTTTAAATGTATTTTAAATTCTTGTTTTTGATTCAAATTTATACCTTATTAACAAGTTCTATTGCAAATATTGCATTCATATAAAAATGCATGGATGCATTTTTCGAATGTTTTACACTATATTTAGCCTTATTTATTTAACATTTGTGAGCAAAATAATTAAATATGCTTTGGCGTTTTTCTTTTCCCTTTAGATTTGAATGACAAGACTTTTAAAGTGTACATTTTTTATCTTGTTTTGTTTGCATTGTATTTTCTCACCAAGGATTTTTTAGATTAACCTATACGGGAGTTGGAGGGAAATAAGAAATAGAGGACAAAATGAAAACTAATTAAATCTTTTGTCATATATAAAACAATATAAATGGTGCAATTCCAAAGCATAAACACTGTAGAAAATTTTCAGCCCAAGTGAGAATGCTATTTGTAGGCCAACACATTCGTTTTTGGACCTCCAGCATGTTATATATTTCCCCCAAAGTAAGTTTTACTGAGAAAGATATAACCATGGATTTTTTTAATGGAACAATAATATTTCAGAGTATTAATTGGATACATGAAGGAGAACTACTTCAAGAGAAGGAGAGAAGTGAGACACTCTAGAACAAAGGTAGAATTAAAGAGAAGAGGGAGATAAAGTGCAGCACATTTCTATTGTTTATTATCTATGGTTCTCAAATCTTAACATGCTCCAAAATCACCTATAGGACTAACTGAAATACACACTTCTGGGCCCCAAACACAATGTTTCTAATTTAGTGGATGCCAAGTGCAGCTCATGAATGTACATTTCTAACAAATTTTTAGGTAATGAAAACATGACTGGTTCAGAGAACGCAACTAAAGCACAAGTCTCTATAACCTAATCTACTAGCACTGGAGAAACTCCACAATGGAAGAAATATGTAGAAGAAGATAGAAAGTTGTTCAATGAGCCATAGAGACACATGAATACAAAAGCTGAGAGAAAACTAAAGTGGGGGTGGTTTTCATCTCTCTATTCCATTACTAGTCTCTCTCTCTCTCTCTGTCTCACACACAAACACACACACACACACACGCACACACACACACACACACAACACAATTTAGAAGGTAATGTGCAAAACCACTTTTCAAGAAATAATCAGAAAAAAAAATCCAACTATAGTCTTATTTGGAAAACAGCCAAAAATATCTTTTTTAAGTTAAACAGAAAAGAAACAAAAAATATGAAAAAGCAGTTTAAGAAACATTATATTTGCAAACAATTCTTATGTTCTGAACTATATTACAAACAGTATAAACTCTTGATTTTGTAATGACAAAGGTCTACTTAAGAGAAGAAATAAGATAACTGTTGCAAGGCAAAGATAATGGAAAAATGAGCTTAGGAAATAATTGAAAAAGAAAATTAAATGTCATAAATACAGAGATAATTGAATATTTCAAAATAAAGAAATAAAATTATCTTAAAATATATTTAAATACATGCTAGCTTACTTCTGAAAATATAAAGTACAAGTTAGTATAATGAAAATATTTATAGAATAAATGGAAAACATAAGAATAAAGGGTAAGGCCGGGCTCGGTGGCTCAGCCTGTAATCCCGCGTTTTGGAAGGCTGAGGTGAGTGGATTGCCTGAGACCGTGGATTCGAGACCCGCCTGGGCAACTTGGTGAGACCTCATCTCTACAATAAAAAAGTCAAAAAATGAGCCGGGTGTGGTAGCGCGCGCCTGTAGTTCCAGCTACTTGAAAGGCTGAGGCAGAAGGATCGCTGGAGCCCAGCAGGTCGAGGCTGCGGTGGCCGGGAGTGGCCACTACACTCCATTCTGGGCGACAGAGTGAGACTCCAACTGCAACAACAGCAACAACAAAAAAGAATAAAGGATAAATGTGGAAGACAAACTTCCAAGACTTCATGTAGACAAAATTGAGTTCATAATAATATAAAAAGAAAAAGAAAACTCTCAAGTATATTTAAAGAACTTCCTGAATTAAAGAAATAAAAGTACATTAAAAATAGTGTCATGTACAAAATATATTTTAAGAGGATTAACGACCCAAATTGAAAAAAAAAAAAAAAACTTTAAATATTGGAAGAAAATACATGAGAATCGATTTAGAAACTTAGGTTGAGCGATTTTTAAACTAGATCCAAAGGCACAAATCATATTAAAAAATTAAAGCTTCTGGATGTGGAACAGTGGTTTGACTGATATAAGAGTTTGAATTGGCATGAGAGCCCCTCAACAAGGAGAAAGGAAAAATATGTATATGTATATGTTCATTGGTTTCTGAAGCAAAAATATTTTCTTCTTAGTGTGACTATTATATTTTAATGTTTTTAAGCATTTAATATATTATTTCTATATTGTTGCAAAGATTATACATAAGATCATACCTGGATCTTTATAACAATTGTTATTCAGTTTTATTTTTATTCAATTAAATGTAAGTAAAGTTATATTTAATATTTTTACAATGACAAATGTTATAATCCAATTTTAATATAAAAACCATACATATGCACTATATACATACATATATATACTCTAGAACTTCCTTAAGGTTTCATGTGTTAAATATTATTCTGCTATTAAAATTATACTTTAATTAAAATAAAATGTCTGTGATACAATAGTATATGAACAGTAAAATTCCAATTATGTAATATAAAACTCATTATATAATTCTGAATATATGAGAAGAAATTAGCTAAAATGCACATAGTAATTATCAGTTTGATTGTGTGATAAGTAATATTTTTTTCTTCCAGTATTTGAGTTTTTATAAATCTAGTGAAGGTCTCACTCTATATTTTCTTCTTAATGTGTGTTATACAAAAAGTTTTATGATGGTGATATTTACACATGGGATATCAAAAATGCCTTGAATCAAAAATCTACCCTCCAGGAGACAGTTGGTTAGCCAGAAGTAAGCTACCAATAGGTCATCTCTGGCCAAGAATTGTCTAGTGAACACAATGTCCTTAACACCTGACTTTGTTTCGAGTAGTGTTCAGACATATTCTGTTCTTTATAAGCTAGACATTCAAAGAAATATACTATGGTAGGAAAGAGCTACTTGGGGTTAAGGACCCAAAACCCAAATCAACAACATTTCTTCAGCAATACTACATTTGTAATTTGTGGTATATTAGTTAACTTTACTAAGGTTCTGTTTTCTCATTTCAAAATGTTAATGATGGTAGTACATGTTTACTTCATTAGTTTGCTGTGACAATTAAATGTGACTACATAGGTCAATGAGTCTGATATAAAATAGTCACTCAATATATGCCATACATTTTCTTAATATATACAATAGTAATTCAGGAAAAATGAAGCAAACACTGAAAACAATATCTTAAGGCATCAGGAGCGCTGAGCAAGGCAAGACTTGTATTAAAGATATTTGTAGAAGTAAAAATGGTAGAACAGACATGATTTGGATGGGCTCCATGATGGTGAGCTTGCAAAGTAAAGTTTATCTTTTGGATAAAGAAAAAGCAATCTATGAATCTTTTGAAAGGTTCCTGTTTTTCAGTATTTTCCATATATCCGTATAAGCCCCACAGTTAAGGTAATTAATCACATATCTGCTTTCAAAACATAGCACTCTGTCTCTTCTAGTAGTCATTTAGATATCACTTAGTATTGAATAATGATATCTATATTTTACTTCAATATTTTTCAAAGTCTTGTTTCTGGTATTTATGCACTAAGGCACCTGGAGTGTTTTGAAATGAACATTCCTAGCTGACTGAGGTTGCCCTTCTACATGCTAAAGAAGACCTTTGGGGATGATTCTTAGAATCCGATACCCCTAATTTCTTAGTCACAGAAAAAAAAAAAATACTAGGTCATATTAGGATTCATATAGTTTTCTTCAACCCTTAATGAGTTATTCTCAAACTGTCACTTGAGGCTATTTGATTTAGCTTCTAAAGAATCAGTATTCTAATAATTAACTTACATAAAATTGGCAGAACTTTTTATGAATCATACCTGAGAGCAATGCCTTAGTGTAATTATTCTATATATTAGGCACCTGATAATACACTAGTTTGAATGCTTGTTTAAAACCTTTCGATGGCACATTTTTTCATATTTTTTAAACTAAAATGTAGCACCTGGAATGTTGGATTAAAGTCTCAGACTTTTTTCACATTATTTGTAGAAACCAGTAAATATTATTCATCCTAAGAATTATACAAAAGTAGTAATTGATAAATGTTTTCAAAATTGCTAGTCACTCAAGAAAGTAGGAAAATATTCTGCTCCCCTTATTTTTATCTGATAAATTTCTGAACACAGAGTAGGTATAATGCAACTTATCCATGTTTACTATCCAGTCTAAAACCTGTAGCAAGTAATATATAGGAGTTTGTACATGTGTTTTACATATGTGGAGTTAATGTATCGTATGTAAAAACAAATACAGGGCAAAAATTGTATAGGTTAAACTTGTGTAGGTAGTCAAGAAGATGATTTCTAATAATTATTCTATGAATGACTTTGATGAAGTCCTCTTGCATAATAAATAAAACAGTTATTTGCTTAGAAGATAATTTCAAATGTTCTTCCACCTGCCTCCGAGGCCTGAAACTGTGCATTTAGTGATTTATTAATGTACCATTTACATATCACAAAGAAAGATTCAATGCATACACATAAAATGCAGTCTCAACACATTGAAAAGAATTGTAACTATTGGAAGGGATTTTTGTCACCAGTGCCAAGGTTTGCCAAAAGAAAAATGACGCAATTGACATTATTTTCCTGGTATTTATTTTGTTTTATTTATTTAAGACAAAATCCCTGAAAGCAAGCTCATATTGTTCATATGTAATACATTTCATATGTTTATTTGATTGAAATTAAAATATCACATTTTATTGGAATGACAACTGAGTGACAAGTCTTAAGTGTCTTCCGGGGAAAATTGTTTAATAAGAACATATTTTGAAATTTCCTATTGAATCAATCATTTCTAACACTAAAATTTTTATAGCAATGAAAGATGGATGAGATGGTAATAAAGGCAAATAGTTTTTATGATATTATGAGGTTTTGCCTTGTTTTGTACTATGTTTGACAAATAGCGACATCTGTCTAAAATCTGTCAATATGATGGATGGGAAGCATAAATCACATTATCTTATGTCAACATTCCTCTCAGAACAATGTTTTAACAAAAATTCAGTATTATGTCATGAGTGTGACCCTTAGGAATAAAGAGAAAACATTCAGCTGGGTCTTATATACATAGCTATTTTTAACTTCTTCTTACTTGGGAAACCAAAACTTTCAAAAAAAACATATATCTCATACAGTTTGAGAGCTTTTAATATAATATTGAAATAACAATGTTAAGCATTTATGCTATTATGAAATGCTAGATCCACAATGGCATTTCTAGTGAAATCCTATTTAGAAGGTAATAAAATTAAAACAATCAATGCACCAAATTAGATTTGTTGACAAAATTTATTTGCAAGCATTTATAAAAATATTTTCTTGACCTCAGTTTTAGAACTGATTATTTCTAAAATTATATGAAGTGTTTCAAGATATTACAAACCTCCCAACCACTACACAGTATCACTTTTAATAACCAAATATCTTTTTATTTAAATTCTAAGACCAGTGATTGTGAATATATTAAATGTGTCCTCCATGTGTTTGGTTAAAACATTTTTTAACTCTTCATCAGTGGTCTTTTCTGCATAGGAAGGCAACTGAGATTTTTATTTGTTTGGACAATTTTTTAAGGTTTTAAAATTAATGTTTGAACCTTAATGTAGTGATCCAGAGGTTTTATTATTGTGTCTGTATTTCTTCCTCAGTTTCCAAACTTTCATTGTATGCTTTTGTTCTGTCACTCTGTGCTGGCGTGGAACAACCAGCCCTCTTCTGTTTATGATCCTAAAAGATTCCATCCTAAATTATTCCGTTAGAAGAAGAAACATAGTTCCCTCGTGCTCCTTCTGAACCAAGTCTGCACAAAATACTTACATGATACTTTCAGAATCTCCAATCTCTAGGCAGTCACTCCTGAAAGTCACCAAATTACTAAAAGATTTATAGAGATTCAACAGAACTAAAATGCATCAATATGCCATACTTTTTATGTTTTTCATTTTCTTTTATTTTAATTTGCACAAATCTATGGGGTACATGTAAAATTTTGTTACATGAATATAATACACAGTGATCAAGTCAGAGTATTTAGGGTGTGCATCATATTTTTTTTATTATAGTCACCCTACTCTGCTATCAAACTCTAAATTTATTTCTTCTATTTAACTGTTTGTACCCTTTAACCCACTTTTCTCTGCCTATTTTTAATGAAATTATTTTTTTCTGATTAGTTGTTAGAGTTCCTTGTGTATTTTAGATATTAGTCCCTTATTGGATGAATCATTTGCAAATCAGTTTTCTCCATTCTGCAGGTGGTCTCTTCATTCTGTTGATTATTTCTTTTGCTGTCTAAAGGTTTTAGCTTAATTAAATTCCTCTTTTTGTTTGTTTGTTTTTAGAAAGTCAGATTTATTCAGAGGACAGAAAAGCTCCCACAGTGGGAGAGGACCCGAAGGGATTGCCCTGAATTTCTTTTTTGTTTAATGTTTGTTTTTGTTGCCCATGTTTTTGTGGTCTTAGTGAATTTTTTTTTTTTTTCTAGATACATATCCAGGAACGTTTTCTCAAGGTTTTCTACTAGTACCTTTACAGTTTTGGAATTTTGTTTAAGTCTTCAATCAATCTTGAGTTTTATTTTTATTCATGATGAGAGATAGGGGATCAGTTCTATTCTTCTGCATGTAGCTATCCAGTTTTCCAGTACCATTCATTAAAGACAGTGATCTTTTTCAATGTAAGTTCTTGTCAGTTTTGCCAAAAATCAATGGACTGTAAATATGTGGCTTTTTCTTTGTTTTCTATTCTGTTTTCTATTCTGTCTGGTCTATGTGTTTATTTTTATACCAACACCATGCTGTTTTGGTTACTGTAGACTTGTAATATATTTTGAAGTTAGGTAACATGATGCTGTCAATGTTATTCTTTTTGTTCAGAATTGCTTTGGTTATTTGAGTTTTCTTTTTGATTCCATATAAATTTTAGGATTTTTGCCGGGCTCGGTGGCTCAGCCTGTAATCCTGCACCTTTGGGAGGCTGAGGTGAGTGGATTGCCTGA
>NW_007249381.1:341603-346755 GCF_000164805.1 Carlito syrichta
TGCCTGAGCCCGCGGGTTCAAGACCCGCCTGGGCAGAGAGACCTCATCTCTACAATAAATAACAAAAAAATCAGCCGGGCGTGGTAGTGCATGCCTGTAATTCCGGCTACTGGGAAGGCTGAGACAGAAGAATCGCCAGAGCCCAGCAGGTCGAGGCTGCGGTGGTCAGGAGCGGCCACTGAACTCCAGTCTGGGTGACAGAGTGAGACTCCTACTCAAAAAAAAAAAAAATTTAGGATTTTTGTGAAAAGTAACATTGGTATTTTGATAGGCATTGCATGGAATTTGTAGATTGCTTTTGGAAATACAGTGATTTTAACTATTAAGTCTTCTGATTCATGAGAACAGGATTTTTTAAATTATTATTTGTCCATGTCATGTTCAATTTGTTTCATTAGTGTTTGTAGTTTTCCCTGTAGAGATCTTTCACCCACTTTGCTAAATATAATCTTAGAAATTTTATTTCTGTTAGCCATTATCAATGTTATTGCTTTTTTGGTTTATTTCTTGATTGGATTACTATTAATATGTAGAAATGCTAATTTTTGTGCTTCAATTTTGTATCCTGCAACTTTACAAAATTAACTTATCAAATCTAAGAGTTTTCTTTGTTAAGTATTTAGGTTTTTCTAGATATGAGTATAAGATCATATAATCAGCAAGCAAGACAATTTGACTTCCTCCTTTCCAATTTAGTTCCCTTTTATTTATTCCTCTCGCTTGGTTGCTCTGGCCAGCTTCCAAAACTAAACTATCGAGGAGTGCTAAAAGTGGGCATTCTCATCTTGTTCCAGTTCTTAGAGAAAAGGTTTCCAACATTTCCCTATTTAGTATAATGTTAGCTGTGGGTTTGTCATATAAGACCTTTATCATTTTGAAACATGTTTCTTCTATGTCTAGTTTGTTGAGAGTTTTCATCATCAAGAGGTGAGCAATTTTATCAAGTGCTTTTTCTGCAACTATAATATTATCATATGGTTTCTGTCCTCCATTCTGTGGATATGATGTATCACATTTATTGATTTACATGTTTAATCATCCTTGCATGAACATCGATATAAGTCCTCCTTGAACATGGTGTGTTATATTTTGATGGGTTGTTGGATTCAGTTTGATAGCATTTTGTTGAGGATTTTTGCATCTATGTTCATCCGGAAAGTTGGCCTGTAGTTTTATTTTTTTGTTGTGTCGTTGTCTGGATTTGGTACCATGGTGATGTTGATGCCATACTTTTTAATTGAAAATTGTTATTAATCATTTTGCAAAATACAGTGATAAAATTCAGACTTCCAAATTCTGAGACTAAGAAAATTATTTAATTTCTATGCACTTAATTTTTTTTACTTTCAAAATGGGAGAATAAACATGCCTTACTGCATAAAGTGCTTATGAGGATTGCAAAAGAGAATTCATGTAAAATGTTGGCAAAAAAAATCACAACAACCAGGCCAGGTCATTGAACTAATTTGGAACTTAAGAAATCTTTTTGAATAAATGAATAAAGAAAAGAGTGGTGTATCTACACTTTTATGGAAAGACTGCAGTTAAATACATTAAACAAATCAATTGAATTTCTCAAACAAATGACCGCCTTCTCTAATAGGGTTTCTTTCCATTGCTTCTAAGACTCTTTCAGTAATCCTGAAGTAGAGATTAGACATGGCATACTGCTCTGATTGTTATTTCGTTATTTATGAAATTGTTATTTTATATCTAATTGTATTAAAGGAAATTGGCCTCGACTCTCAGGGCACAAAATGAAGTGATATTCTGATAGTCGTAACCACGATATGATAAATGAAACCACCACAAACATTACTTTAGGCACTGAAGCATTATTATTGTTAACGCTTTTGTCTTTTTCTTGTGTATGTTCATTACTAAATAATTGGGTTTAAATTACATTTTCCAAAAAGGAAACCAGAAGTCCACTACATTTAGCACTGTGTGGTTTTAATGACATTCTGTCTAATCATTCATGCAAAGAAGAAAACTTGGTAGTCAGTGAGTGTAATTACATCAAGTAATTTAGACACTCAGCTCTGTTTTACCTCATAGTGCCTTGTTTAACCTTGATAATTACTCAAGTTTTAGATTAAACCTTCCTACACACATCGGTCTACATAAAGAAAATAATTTTATTAAATTCAGTAATTTAGTAACTAACCTGAAAATAAAATATAATTTGATTCAACTAAATTATTTAAACTTTATTTTGCCTTTTTTCTTTTTGATAGACATTTTTATTCTGTCACAGTATTCAAACCTAAGTTTCAATGAAGAAAACATTATAAAAATTAGATAAAGGTTAATTTGTGCCATGGAAATCGTGAACTCAGAATAATTAATCGCCTTCATGGCTTTGCCTAAAAATGGCAGGTAACTCGGACAAAATACCAAACCAATCTGGAATTCCCAAAACAAGACATATTTTAGGTCAAGTAGGACAAGTCTCTATGATGGATTACCTACTGCTCTGAGATTAATGCTGCTATGGTTTCCAGTGAGTCTAGGTGTTCCAATATTGTTCTTATTGAAATGTCCAGTAAGACTAACACCAGTTACTGATTCTAAAGGTGACAATAACCTTGGATATAAAAGAAAATTATAAGATATTGGGAGAAGGGATAATAATCTGGCACAATCTGCATGATTTGTTCACCCAGTTTATTTCCAAAATAAATAAAAATCAATGAATATTCAAATTAAATTTATAGAAATATAAGACCAGCATGTATTCTTTTTAAATGGACTTCTTGAGCTTTGCAAATATGCAAAGAGTTGTATAAATGAATATGGCAATGCAATGTAGTGATAATTATGAGGTGAATCAAATGGATAGCCACTGTTTACTACACAGAAAGTAATTCAAAAGTAAACTATATTTAAATAGAGGAAATTCCAGCATTATTATATTCTCACTCCAATTCCTCATTGACCCTATTGTCTCTTTGTCTGAAGAACATCCATTAAAGTTAAAAGAAAAATTATAATATTATCTATGTAATAGTGAAATCAGGAAAAATATAAACTTTTTAAAAATAGAATAATTTGTCAAAGGTAATAAGAAGCTATATTGTGAGCTACTTGATATAGTTAATAGGTTTGTCCAATATTTCTTTCCCTTCCCTGAGTATAATTTCTAGATAACTGATTATCATGAATAACTATATGTCTCAACAAACACAGAACAGTGTAGCGAGATCATTGAGTATTATGGAAGTAATTACCTGAGCCAGAAACTTGAGGGATGTTGAAACTTACTAAATACATTCCAGTGCCTCTTTTTTTTTAACTTTTAAATTTTTTAAAGATGTGGGGTACAATTCAGGGTTAGGTATGCAAATGTTCATTTTGCATACCCTTGTTGATAAGGTGTGCCCTCTCTTCCCCTAGCAGTTTCCCTCAACTCCCAATCCCACCCAACCTCCTCTGGTAGTGAAAGTATGACCATAATATGTGTATTATGTCTACCCAAATAAACAGTTTCAAACACGATTCCCAGGTTGAGTAAATGCAATGTTAGAATATAATTACTTCCTTTCTCTCTCTTTCTTGGTGGCAAATGTAAAAAAATATATATATATATATTTTTTATATATATATTCTTTTATATATATATATATATATATATATATATATATATATATACAGTATGACTTTATTTCAATCTTCTAATGTTTTAAAAACCATCACTAATTTTCTGATTGGATTTATTTGATCCCATGACAGGGCAGTGACAGTACAACCAGCATAAGACCTAAGGTAGAAATACCTGACTGGATTCATTGCTATAGGCCGCAGTACCCCTGAGAGGCATTTTCATTGTTCTAAAATTCAAAGAGCAGAAATCTCAGGACAATGTCTTATTTCCATTATGCATTCAAGATTGGGCTAAGGATAGAAAGATTTTGAAAGAAAAGTCTATCAGGTCTTTCGTTTAAATATGGTGAGTTGCTTGAATAAGAACTGGTGACACTATGAAGATAATTTATCAAAATCAAGTATATGTGGACTGCTCATTGTTGATTTTCATGGCATATCTGGATTTAGAATAAAGATAAATCCTATTAGAGAGAAAGTCATTTAAAGAGATGGCATTTTTTAGACTTTATCCTGAAGAGTAAAAATAGGATGTTAGGTGAAACATAAGTAAAATATTCCTTTCTGTATAAAATTTGATTATAAGAAAATACAAATAAATCACATTAGGACAGAAAAAAATTCTTTTTAAAAAATGTATTTTATTTTAAAGATGTAAGATACAATTCAGGATTAGGTATACAAGTGGTTATCATACAAATAAGCCTTCAAAAAAGCTTTGATGCACACACAAAAAAAAAATTCCTGTGATTCATATTATCTGAGGCCATTTTATCATCTTCTGAAAGGCAGGATCATTATTATTGTTATCAATTTTATCCCACAGAGCATTCATTAACAATGTATTAAGCATAGGCAAATTGAAATCCTTAAATCGTTGAGGGAAGGGTAACAACACTGCAATCCTGAGGGCACTTATGAAAACCAACTGCACTTGAAGAGAACAAAAACACCCTACTTCTGGGAGTGCAGCAGGAAAAAGTGCTTAACTTTGAACTTTACCCAGAGGAAAGGCAAGAGCACTGAAAAAAGTCCACATCATCTAAGCCCAGGGTCATGTCCATTCCTAAGACTAAGACTTACTCAGAACATCAGGGAACATTCCTTACCATCTACTGCCAGGCCAGAAAACAATTTCCATTACCAACTGCCAGGTCAGTCTAGTGACTCATTGAGTAACAACTGAAATTAAAAAGACAGACAGCGGCTCGGTGTTTCAGCCTGTAATCCCAGCACTTTGGGAGGTCGAGGCTAGTGGATTGCCTGAGTCCACAGGTTCAAGACCAGCCCTGGCAACTTGGCAAGACCTCCTCTCTACAATAAATAAAAAAATTAGCCAGGTATGGTAGTGCATGCCTGTAGTTCCAGCTACTTGGAAGGCTGAAGTGGAAGGATCATTGGAGTCCAGCAGGTCGATGCTGGGATGGCCATTGAGTATGCCACTGAACTCCAGCCTGGGCAAGAGAGTGAGATTTCAACTCAAAAAAAAAAAAAAAAAAAGACAGACACTCTCAGAGGCACAGCACAAAGGGGAGCCCAAAGCTGAAAA
>NW_007249381.1:346775-349038 GCF_000164805.1 Carlito syrichta
GGAAGGAAGGAAGGAAGGAAGGAAGGAAGGAAGGAAGGAAGGAAGGAAGGAAGGAAGGAAGGGGTGGAGAAAGAGAGAAACCCTGGCAAACCAGCCTCCATCTTAAATATGGCATTACCATTAACTTGAAGATTGTGAAGAACTTAGTTTAGTTACATCAGTCATAGATGTCAAATCTAGCCGAACTCTTAATTAGATTAACTCCCCTCATCCTAGAAGACGGGCATAAAACTATGAACTTTAATTGCTTTTCCAAAACCCCCTCAAATTTGCAACATAAGGTGATGTAATCTCATTATATTCACAGATACCACACTTAAAGGAAGAGGCAAAGGGAGAGGGTTACAAATGATGAACCATTGGCTGCCATCTTAGTATTCTGTCATTTGCAGCATGCAACACACTTCAAAAACTAACACCTAAGTAGACAAGTCAATTGACTTCTATTCTCATTAATGGCAGAACAGAGCAAACTCAACAGCATTTACGTTTCATACTCTCCTTACTGAAAGATTGTTATCTTTTATTTTGAAGCAAAATTTTGAAGAAAGAAAGAAAAACAATGAACTTTGGCTTCTTTGTAAAACCTCTGGTACTAATGTCATACACAATTTCACTAAAGATAAGGAATTATAGTCATGTATTTATTTCACTAAATTGAAAAACAAATCATCAGGTGGCTTCCATCATTCACAAAAGAAGTTATTGAGCATTGCAAAATGGAGGCCATTAATCAACTCAATTTATAATCATATATTTAATTTTACTTAGAATAATTAATATTACACACATAGAGTTTGTTTTAATTTTTTGTTTTATTTATTTTATTTTAAGATGTGGGATTTGGTACATAAGTGGTCATCATACTGCTACATTTATTGATGTTATGTGCCCCCCTCCCCTGGCAGTGTCCCACTACTGCCAATCCCTTTCTTACAGTATTATGATATTGTTCAGGGTCCACCTATGAATGAGTACATGTACTATTAAGATCTTTGTTTCTGTGATAAATCACTGAGTATTATAGACTCTAATACCATCCAAGTTGCTGTGAAGTTCGCATTTTTTTCATTCTGGCTGCATAAGATTCCATCATGTAAATGTAACACATTTTCTATATTCAGTCCACTTTCTATCAGCATGATTGGTTCCATGTTTTTGCAATTGTGAATAATGCTGCAGTAAACATGCGTGTGCAGGTATCTTTTTTGTAGAATGATTTGAGTTACTCCGGGTGTATTCCCAGAAGGGGAATTGCTGGGTTGTGTGGAAGGTTGATTTTTAGATCTTTTAGAAATTGCCACACTGTTTTCCACAGAGATAGTACTAGTTTACATTTCCACCCACAGTGTAGAAGCATTCCCTTTTCACTGCATCCTCTCCAGCATCTGATGTTTTTTGAGTTATTGATGAGGGCCATCCTGAATGGAGTTAGGTGGTATCTCATTGTGGTTTTAATTTGCATTTCTTTGATGATTAGTGAGGCTGATAATTTTTCCATGCATCTGTTGGCAGCTCATATGTCTTCTTTTGAGAAGTGTCTATCCATATCTTTTGTCCACTTTTTAACAGGGCTGTTTGTTTTATTCCTTTTAGTACGTTTGAGTTCCTTGTAGATTATGGATGTTAAGTCTTTGTCAGATATACAGTTGGCAAAAACTTTTTCCCATTCTGTGGGCTGTCTCCTCACTCTCTTGATGGTTTCTTTTGCTTGAAGAAGCTCTTCAGTTTGATGAGGTACCATTTGTCTATTTTATCTTACATGGCTTTTGCTTTTGGAGAGTTTATCAGGAACTGGTTGCCAATTCCAATTTCCTTAAGAGTGTTTCCTACATTTTCTTCTAGGATTCTTATGGTGTGAAGTTTTACATTTAGATCGTTGATCTATTTAGAGTTGATTTTTTAGTATGGTGATGGATAGGGGTTCTGTTTCAGTCTTCTGCATTGGTCAGCCAGTTTTGCCTACACCATTTACAAACAGTTTCTCCTCTCACCAGCAGTTGTTGGTGGAGGTTTTATCGAATATGAGTTGGTTGAGATATTGAGGTTTTGCTTCCAGAATCTCTATCCTCTTCCGCTGGACTATATGCCTGTTCTTGTACCAATACCAAGATGTTTTGATTATTATAGCTTTATAGTAGAGTTTGAAGTCTGGAAGTGTGATACTTCCCACTTTGTTTCATTTCCTTTTATTTATTTATTTTTTTTTGAGTTGGAGTCTCACTCTGTCGCCCAGACTGGAGTGTAGTGGCCACTCCCGGCC
>NW_007249381.1:349114-371258 GCF_000164805.1 Carlito syrichta
TGATTTATTGTAGAGATGAGGTCTCGCTGCCCAGACAGGTCTCGAACCCGCGGGCTCAGGTAATCCACTCACCTCAGTCTCCCAAAGGTGCGGGATTACAGGCTGAGCCACCGAAACCAGTTCCACTTTGTTTCTTTTGCTAAGAATTGTTTTGTCTATTGTAGTCTTTTATGTTTTCATATGAGTTTCTGTATTGTTGTTTCTAGATCTGAGATGAATGTTGTTGGTAATTTAATGGATATTGCATTAAATCTGTAGATTGCCTTTGGTAGGTTGGGCATCTTAGCAATGTTAATTCTTCTAGTTCATAAGCATGGGATATTTTTTCATTTCTTTGTGTCTTCTTGGGTTTCTTGAAGCAGAATTTTGTAGTTTTCATTGTAAAAGTCTTTCACTTCTCTGGTTAGGAAAATGCCAAGGTATTTGATTTTTTTGTGGCTATAGTGAATGGGATTGTGCATTTTATTTGTTTCTCTCTGTTTATTATTGGTGCATAGGAATGTGACACAAAATGGAACATTAGTCAGAAATTTTAAGATGGGTGCACTTTGTAGACAGGGAAGAATAGCTTTCTATTTGCACATTTATTTTATACCCAAGATTTTGCCAAAGTCCTTTATCAGTGCAAACAGGTTTTTGACAAATTCTCTTGGGTTTTCAGGGTACAGGATCATGTCATCTGCAAAGAAGAATAACTTCCCCTTTTCCTATTTGAATATTCTTGATTTCCTTCTCTTGTCCAATTGTATTAGCTAGAATTTTCAATCCAAAGTTGAACAGGAGGGATGAGAGTTGGCAGTCTTGTCTTGTACCAGTTTTAGGGGAATGGTTCCAATTTCTGTCTGTTTAGCAGTATGTTGGCTGTGGATTTATTATTGATGGCTCTTACTATTTTGAGATATATTCCATCTATGCCTAGGTGTCTAAGAATTTTTATCAAAAAGGAATATGCTTCTGGATTTTATTGAAAGCTTTTTCTGTGTCTAATGATATAATCATGCAGTTCTTATTTTTATGTCTGTTGATGTATTTAATTATGTTTATGGTCTTATGGATGTTGAACCAGCCCTGCATCCCAAGGATCCCTACTTGGTCATAATGAATGATTTTTGAAATGTGTTGTTGGATCCGGTTTGCTAGAATCTTTTTGAGAATTTTTGCATCTATGTTCATCAGGGATATTGACCTATAGTTTTCTTTCTTTGTTAGATCTTTACCTAGTTTGGGTATCAATGTGATACACATGTGGAATCTGAAGCCACAGTTACTGCAGGTGGCATTTGCAAGCTACTACATTATCTATATTACTGAAAATATTTAAGTTCTTTGTAGGTCTAAAGTATAATTCAGAACAATAATAATAATTGTTCAAACTTTCTTAATAAAAACATTTAGCATGCTAAAGGAAAAGTGCAACATCAGTTAATGAAGGATAATAGTCAGACATAGAGTTAAGTTTTACAAGGTGGAAAATCTAGCATAGATCATAATATAAAAGAATAAAGATATAGATATGGAGTGCATAAATTTTAAAATGTTAAATATTATAAGCGAAAACTAAAAATATCCAATCTGTATTCAGAGAACAGATAGGCATTTGCCAACTGAGAGTACAATAGAAGGCTTCATGAAAGAAATGGAGTATTAGTCAGAAATTTTAAGATGAGTGCAATTTGTAGACAGGGAAGAATAACTTTCTTTTTGAAGAAAACAACATGGATAATCCAATAAAGAAATAAAACATAAAAACAGTTGTAAAATAGAAATTTAGTTGGGAACAGTATTAAGGAATTATTGCCATAGTTTAGTAGAAGGCAACTTAACCACAACTTTTCAAAGGAAAGGCCTAATGGGAAAGATAATAGGTGAAAATTATTTGGTAAGGCACTAAACATAGGGTTTGAGAGAACTTTACCAAATGGACACATTATTTTTTGGAAAACAAGATATAATCATTTTTTTGCAGAGAATTGAGAAGGCAGATGTATTTGTGTGTTGTAATTAACCCCCACTTGTACCCCACAGTTCTATAATAAATAAATAAAGTATAAAAATAAAGTTATAAAGTAACTATTTTTGAGAACGTTAGCCATTGTTTTGAGTTTAAGAAAGTGTTTTTCAAGAGGTGCAACAAGAGCCTAAAAATTGTCAGAGAGAATACATTGGTTATTCTTTTCTTTTGGAAGGCTTCAGTTTTTTCTCTTTAATAACTAGTCACCTACGATATGAAAAAAATAAAGCAGTAGTGTTTTGCCTAAACCAATAATTGACCATACAAAAGGACAAAACAAAAAATTTCTGAAAGACAATTAGGATGAGACAGATACTAAGAATCTACAAAACTTAAGAAAAGTAAACAATGAAGGGTGGGTGAAAGAGGAGAAGAATTATAGACTAGGAGATTGTAGTCATAATTCAGATGTTTGGAGTTACAGTGTTTGGAGTTATAGTTATAGTGCTTGTACACAATGGTAAGATCTAAAGGTGGGTCTAACTATATGTATTTCCAGTACTATAGAGATCAAAGTCACGCTAATTCAGGTGTGCAAGGGCTGTGGAGTCAAAGAATTAAGAAAATTAACATTGCAATCAAAGTCCCTGAAATATTGACATAGTAGAATGGAAATTCTTTTATTCAGGTGTAAGTAATAATTGCATATAATGGGAGAGGATGGCTATATAATATCAACATATTTTAAAATATTGTCATAAAAGTGATTGGTGTAAATGTCAAAGGAAAAGGTGTTGAAATATTGAGAGGACTGATGACAATTTTGTAGAAACAATGGTGAACAATGAGTTTGTCAGCTTATATCCTTCATCTTAAAAAATGGTGACTAGAACAAGAAAAATATCTTATATAATTGTAGGCTATATGATCCATAAGATAAAAATTAAATGGTGAAACAATTAATAAGGCATGTTCTTTACTGGGGTCGTTAAAGACATAATGAAGAATTCTCTAAGTCTAGAGTGTCAATATGAAAAGGTCTTAGCTTGTTTATGACAAGTACTTTGAAGGAATGTTTAAAGGTATGAAATGATATAATAAGAACTTCATTAAACAATGAAAGAAGGCTCTTGAGCAAGATAAGGAAACAGTTTAGGAAAAATAATGAGTGAAGTCCATTTTCAGAATAATCGAACTGCTATAGCTGCAGATAGTAGTATATTGGACACCACATCTCATTTACTTAATTATTAAGTGATGGCTTCAATGAGAAATATCTATTTGTATACTTTGAAGTACTTTTATCATTGAATAACTCCTGACCCTACTAGATTCAACAAACTCTTTGAGAAGGTTCACAAAATTATATAATGAAATTTAAAGCAGATGATTTACCAATCTTCTCTAATCCATGTAAAAAATGAGGCACTCAAAATTCTTATTTTAAAATTATGTCTGTATTCTGGAACTGGTAATTTCTTTTTTAAATTTTTTTATTTTTGAGTTGGAGTCTCACTGTCGCCCAAGCTGGAGTGCAATGGCATGCTCATGGCCAACCCAGCATCAATATGCTGGGTTCAGGTGATACCTCCACATCAGTCTTCCAAGTAGCCAGAACTACAGTCATGCGCTAACATGCCCAGCAACTTTTTTTTTTTTTAATTCATTGTATAGATGAGTTCTTGCCAAGTTGCCAAGGCTGTTCTCGAACCTGTGGGCTCAGGCAATCTCCTCACCTCGGGCTCCCAAAGTGCTAGGATTACAAGCTTGAGTCACCAACGCACAAAGCAGGTAATTTCTTAAATGAAATTACCAGGCAGAGTGTTGAAATATTTTACCATACTACCTAAAGAAAGAAGAATTATTGGAAAACAAACAAATAAATGCAAGCTATATTTGTTTTCCTTATTTTTACCTGATCTAAAAGATAAATTCATTAAAAGAAGTAATAGTAACCATATTTATTTTCATTAGTACATGTAAAGTTAAATAGTATTACAAGGGGAAAAGGAACTTTTATTATAAAGATTGTGTTATAAGGAATCTAAATTACATATATTTACTTTTAAAGACTTTGTTACCACATTTTTTTTGACAGATTAGTTTTCTTTTTTTTTTTCTTTTTTTCTTATAAAGATATGGAGTACAATGATTCAGGGTTAGATATAAAAATGTTGATTATGCAGGTACCCTTGCTGATGAGGTATGCCCCTCCCTCCCCAAGCAGTTTCCCTCAACTGCCAATCCCAACCCCCTCCCTGATAGTTTCTCACTACTGCCAATCTGTTTTTTATAGTATTATAATTTTTCAAGGTCTGCTTATGAGTGAGGACATATGGTACTCTGTTCTTCATTTCTGTGAAAGATCACTGGGTATGATCGACTCTAAATACATCCAAGTTGCTTCGAAGTCCATATGTTTGTCCTTCTTTATGGCTGCATAATATTCCATTGTGAATAAGTACCACATTTTTTTAATCCAGTCCAGTTTCAATGGGCAATATGGTTGGTTTCATGTTTTTGCTACTGGGAATAAAGTTGCAACAAACATATGTGTGCAGGTATCTTTTTTGTAGAATGATTTGAGTTCCTTGGGGTATATTCCCAATAGGTGAATTGCTGTGTCATATGGAAGGTCAATATCTATTCTTTCAGAAAATAGCACACTGTCTTTCAAAGAGGTTGCACTAGTTTGCATTCCCATCAACAGTGTAGAAGTGTTCCTTTTCTCCATATCCTGGCCAGTATCTGTTGTTGTCTGGTTTATTAATGATGGCCATTCTTACTGGGATTAGGTGATATCTCAATGTGGTTTTGATTTGCACTTCTCTGATGATGAGTAAGGCTGAGCGCTTTTTCATGTGTCTATTGGCTGCCTGTTCATATCTATTCATGTCTTCAATCCCACCCCCCCGCCCCCGCCGACAGTTTCCCATGACTGCCAATCCCTTTCTTATAGTAATATAATAACGCTTATGAGTGAAAACATATGGTACTCTGTTCTTTGTTGCTGTGATAGATCACTGAGTATGATTGGCTCTAAATCCATCCAAGTTGCTGCAAAATCCATATGTTTGCCCTTCTTTATGGCAGCATAATATTCCATTGTGTATATGTACCACATTTTTTTAATTAGTCCACCTTCAATGGGCAACATGGTTGGTTCCACGTTTTCGCTATTGCGAATAAAGCTGCAACAAACATCCATGTGTAAATATCTTTTTTGTAGAATGATTTGAGTTTCTCCAGGTATATTACCAATAGGGGATTTGCTGGGTCATAAAGAAGGTGAAGTTCTAGTTCTTTCAGAAATTGTCGCACTGTCTTCCAAAGAGGTTGCTTTCGTTTGCATTCCCACCAGTAGTGTAGAAGCCATCCTTTTTCTCCACAACCTCACCAGCATCTGTTGTTGTTTTATTAATGATGGCCATTCTTACTGGGGTTAGGTGGTATCTCAATGTGGTCTTGATTTGCATTTCTCTGATGTTGAGTGAGGCTGAGCACTTTTTCATGTGTCTGTTGGCTACCCATATATCTTCTTTTGAGAAGTGTCTATTCATGTCTTTTGCCCACTTTTTAAAGGGGCTGTATTTTTTTTTCAGCGCATTTGAGTCCCTTGTAGATCATAGATGTTAGGCCTTTGTCAGATATACAGTTGGTAAATTTTTTTCCCATTCTGTGGGCTGTCTCTCTGCTCTCTTAATGGTTTCTTTTGCTTTGCAGAAGCTCATTCGTTTGATGAGGTCCCACTTGTCTACCTTATTTCTTAAGGTATGGGAATTTAGGGTTCTGAATAGGAATTGGTTGCCAGTTCCAATTTCCATAAGGGAAATGCATTTTCGAAGATTCTTATAGTTTCAGGTTTTACTCTTAGCTCTTTGATCCATTTAGAGTTAATTTTTGTGTACGGTGATAGGTAGGCGTCCTGTTTCAATCTTCTGCATGTGATCAGCCAGTTTTCCCAGCACCATTTACTGAATAGGTTCTCCTCTCCCCAGTGGTTGTTGCAGGAGGCTTTTTCAAAGATGAGTTGGTTGAGGAATTGAGTCTTTGCTGCAGGAATCTCTGTCCTGTTCCATTGGTCTATGTGCCTGTTCTTGTACCAATACCAAGCTTATTTTGATTACTGTAGCCTTATAGTAAAGTTTAAAGTATGGAAGTGTGATACCTCCTGCTTTATTTCTTTTGCTAAGGATTGTTTTGGCTATTTGTGGTCATTTATTTTTCCATATGAATTTCTGTATTGTCATTTTCAGGTCTGAGAAGAATGATGTTGGTAATTTAATGAGTGTTACATTGAATCTGTATATTGTCTTTGGTAGGATTAACATTTTAACAATGTTGACTCTTCCTATCCATGAGTATGGAATATTTTTCCATTTGTTTATGTCTTCTTGGATTTCTTTGAGCATTGTTTTGAAGTCCTCATTGTAAAGGTCTTTCACTTCTCTGGTTAGGAAGATGCCGAGGTATTTCATTTTGGGGGTGGCTATTGTGAATGGAATTGTGCTTTTAATTTGGGTCTCTGCCTGCTTGTTGTTAGTGTATAGGAACACAACTGCCTTTTGCACATTTATTTTGTACCCTGAGACTTTGCCAAAGTCCTTTACCAGTGCAAGCAAATTTTTGACAGATTCTCTTGGATTTTCAAGGTATAGGATCATATCTTCAGCAAACAGGGATAACTTGACTTCCTTTTTGCCTATGTGGATACCCCTGATTTCCTTCTCTTGTCTAATTGCCCGAGTTAGGACTTCCAACACAATGTTGAACAAGAGGGGTGAGAGTGGGTAGTCTTGTCTTGCTCCAGTTTTCATGGGAAATGTTTCCAGTTTCTGTCCATTTAGCAATATGTTAGCTGTGGGTTTATCACAAACGGCACTTACTATTTTGAGGTATGTTCCTACTATACCTAGGTGCTTGAGGGTGTTTATCAAGAAGTGATGCTGGATTTTATCAAAAGTTTTTACTACATCAAGTGATATAATGATGTGGTTCTTGTTTTTACATCTGTTGATGTATTTAATTACATTTACGGTCTTGCGAATGTTGAACCAGCCCTGCATCCTGGGGAAGAAGCCTACTTGGTAAGGTGGATAAATTTTGAGGTGTGTTTTTGAATCTGATTTGCTAGAATCTTGTTGAGAATTTTTGCATCTATGTTCATAAGGGATATTGGGGTAGTTCTCTTTTTTAGCTGGATCTTTACCTAGTTTGGGTATCAGTGTGATGTTAGCTTCTTAAAATGTTCTGGGGAGAATTCCATCCTCCTCAATTGCCTGGAATACTTTCAATTGCCTGGAATACTTTCAATTGCCTGGAATACTTTCAATAGGATTGTCATCAAGTCCTCTTTGTACATTTTGTAGAATTCTACTGGAAATCCATCTGGTCCAGGGCTTTTTTTTTTTTTTTTTTTTTTTTTGAGGTAGTTTTCGTATAACAAAGTCCATTTCTTGCGTTGTTATTAGTCTATATAGTGCCTCGATGTCTTCTTGTTTCAACCTAGGGAGCTTGTGTGATGTCAAAAAGTCCTCCATTTCGTTTAGGTTACCAAGTTTTTTTTCCATATAGGTGTACATAGTAATCTCAGTTGTGATTTGATCTTTTGTAGTTTTAATTGTGTTTACTTGGACTTTTTTCTCTTTTTCTTGGTCATTCTGGCTAGCGGTCTATCAATCTTATTGATTCTTTCAAAGAACGAGCTTTTTGCTTTGTTGATGTTTTCTATGATATTTTTGTCTTCTATGTCCCATATTTTAGCTTGTATTTTGGTGATTTGGATTCTTCTGCTAAAGTTGGAATTTTGGTGGTCTTCTCTTTCCAGCTTCCTTGGGTGATTTGTTAGGCTCTCAACTAACTTCTGATCTTTCCGTTTTCTTGATGTATACTTATAGAGATATAAATTCCCCTCTAAGAACTATTTTCATGGCATTCCAGAGGTTTTGGTAAGATGTTTCTTTATTTTCATCTATTTCCAGGAATCTTTTAATTTCTGCTTTGATGCTGGTGTTGACCCAGTAGTTGTTCAGCATAGTGCTGTTTAGTGTCCATGTTTTTGTGGACTTTGGGGAAATTTCATTGGTGCTGATATTTTTTATTCCACTGTGGTTTTAGAATGCTCATGGCAAGAATTCAACCTCATGGAATTTGTTTATACTTGATTTATAACCAAGAATGTGGTCGATCTTGGAGTACATTCCATGTAGTGATGAATAGTATGCATATTCTGTGGTTGTTGGATGGAATAATCTGTAGGTATCTATTAAGTCCATTTGGTCAAGTGTCAAGTTTAGGTTCTGGATCTCTTTGTTGACTTCTTGCCTCATTGATCTATCTAGGGTTGTTAGAGGGTAGTTAGGTCCCCTGCTATAATAGTGTTAGAGTCAATATCTTTTTTTAGTTTACTTAGTAGTTGCTTTATAAATGCTGGTGCTCCTGTGTTGGATGCATATATGTTTAGAATGGATATTTCGTGTTGATGGATTGAACATTCATCATTATATAGTGTCCTTTTGCATCTTTTAAAATTTTTGAGAGCTTAAATGTTATTTTGTCTGATATTAAGATTGCAACTCCTGCCTTCTTTTGATCCATTTGCCTGGAAACTCATTTTCCATCCGTTAACTTTCAGTCTGTGTGCGTTCCTTGCAGTGAGATAAGTCTCCTGGATGCAGCAAATAATTGGGTCATGGTTTCTTATCCAGTTTGCTATTCTGTGTCTTTCCAGTGCTGCATTTAGACCATTCACATTCAGGCTGTTTATGGAAATGTGATCGTTTATTCCTGTCATGAGGTTTTTATAAAGTTTTTTTCTTTGCTTGTTTTCTTTTGGCTTTGGGGTTGTTGTATGTGTTTATTCAAGTTTCTTGTTGTGCTGTATTCTCTGTTGATTCTGTGCTCTGTTGTTCTCTTGGGAAGTGTGTGGTAACTCATTCTTTTCTTTCTTCCGTGCTTAATATCCTTTTAAGTGTCTCCTATAGACTGGAAGCTGCATAATCTCTTAGGAATTGGATGTCTGGGAAGGATTTTAACTCTCCATCACTGATGAAGCTGAGCTTGGCTGGATAGGAAATTCTTGGTTGAAATTGTTTATCTTTGAGGCCTTTGAATACAGGACTCTAGTCCCTTCTTGCTTGTAGTGCTTCTGCTGATAGTTCTGCTGCTATTCTGATTGGTTTTCCCTGGTAGGTAGTCTGACCTTTCTCTCTTGCTGCCTTTAGGACTTTTTTCTTTTGTACCTACTTTGTGTGAGCGAATTACTATGTGTCTAGGGTTTAGCCTTCTCTTTTGATGTCTTGTGGAGATTCTCTATATCTCTTGTGCTTGGTTGGTCACATCTCTGGTGAGACAGGGAAGGTTTCCTTGGATTACCTCCTGGAATACTTTATCCAAATTGTTCTCCATTTCTCTTTCTTCTTCTGGGATATCAATCAGGTATAGGTTTGGCCTCTGGATATAATCACACATCTCTTGCAGTCTTCGTTCTTTCTTTTTGAGTTTTATTTCTATGTTTTTTACAGATCAGGTTAATTCCATGTTCTGGTCTTCAAGTTCTGAGACTCTTTCTTTGCTAGGTTAATTCTGTTTTCCATTCTTGCCATTGTGTTATTTATTTCTTGGATGATATTTTTAATTGCCAGAATCTTGTTACAAGTTCTTTCAATGTTGCCTCTTGTCTTTCTTGAGTCTTATTTACTCTTTCAATCCATTCTCTAATCCCTGTCATATTCATATTCCGAGGCCAGTTGTTGGTGACTTCCATTGTTTGGGCACCAAGGTCTGATTTTTCAGGAGTTTTGTCTTTGGTACACTTGAAGTTGTCTGTGATCTTCCTTTGGTTTTACCTTATTTGTGACATTTCTTTTCTTTTACTCTTTATTTCTATTATTCAAAGTCAGTGGGAGAGGTGTTCCCTTCTGATGTTTGTTCAGTCCTCTATTCTTCCCTGATCCAGGCTCTGTATTTGTTCTATTTTGAAATAGGATGGTGGATGGGAAGCTTTGTTGTCTCTTATAGTTTTTGAAATTCAACTAAAGTATGGGGTGGGATGCTAGGATTCAGAAACTACTTGCAAATTACAATTTTCACTGATTGTGGTATGTGTTGCCTGAGGCCCACTCCTCACCACCACTCTATATGATGATGCAAAGCAGAAACCAATGGAAAAAACAATTGAACACACACAGACACAGACATGCACATACACCCCAAAACAAACTGGAATAACAACAAAGTGTAATGAAAGAAACAGCAACAACAACAATAACAACAAAAATAAGAAAGCTAAACACACACACACGCCTAGCACAAAGTGAATAGAGAAGATAAACAGAAAGACTGGGAAAAAAAATGAATTCAGATCAAACCCAAACATATATATTGACAAATGCCTTAAACTATAAAACATGAAAATTTTTAAAAAAACCCTGAAGAACAAAAGAGCAAAAACAATCTAATAACGCAACAAAATTGAAAGACAAATGCTCAATCATTCATATACACACATAAACAGAAAATTACAAGTAAGAGAAGAAAGAAACTGACAAAAAATTGGGAGAGGATGCAGATCAAACCCTCACATACACATTCATGCACAAAGGAAAAATATTTTTAAAATAGATAAACTAACAAAGCATTACAAAAAAATTAAAATTTAAAATAAAAAAATAACCCTGCCCTCTTGTGGCAGACTCTGTAATTGTTCTTCTAATCAGCTCTCTCCTGCAGAGCCACCTCTTTCACTGTATCTTCAGTGTCTGGAGCAGAGGAGGAGGGACAGTGGAGGTGGGTGGGGCTGCAGTCCTCCCCTCTCATTCTCATATGTCAGGGAAATCTCCTCTGGTGGGGAGGTGCGGAATTGTCTCTTCCCCAGGTATGTACTCATAGGGGTTGCCCCAGCCAGGCCTATCCTAGAATGGAGTTCTCCTATTGCGACTGATGTCCAGGCTCTGCCTGGGTTTGTCCTTCTCAGTTGTGACCCAACTATGTAGTTCTCACGTTCAGAGGATTGCTGAGAAGGAGGGGATTTGGGTCAGTCCAGGACTCACCACTGATCTCTTTGGAGTCTTTCTTCATCCATTATGTTGAGGTTGGATGGGGGTAGGGATAGGGCACCAGGAACTCAGCACTTGCCAGGTCACTCCAACGTTTGGGCTTTCAGGATATTCCCTCTGGGTCATGATCAGTCCCTGAGTAGTTGATCTGTGAGTCACAGAGATTGGGTCTGTTGTTCTGTGGTGAGAAAGCTGGAGCACTTTCCTGCCTCACCTTCAAGATGATGGTGGGGTGTCTCTCTTGTCCTATTCCATGGGACTTTGCTTCTGAACTCCCTCCACAACTCCCGCTGCCAGTACCCTGCCAAGCATTGAAGTGGTGAGGCAAAGCCTGGAACCAGCAGTCTCTCCTGCCAATGGTGAGGGAGAACCTGGGGCGACAGTCTCTCCCCACTGTTTTTCACAGGAACACTTCTGTCCATTTTTTAAAAAATGACATTTAGCTTCAGTGGCCTCGGAAGAGCCAGGGACCAAGCAGAGAAGCTGCAGCACCAGCTATTGCACCAGGGGCCTGGCCACTCACTCTTGACCCCTCACTTAGATGGTCTCTCCCAGCATTTTCTTCCCAGGGAGGGTTTCGTTGATTTAAAAAAAGAAAGAAAGAAAGAAAATGGTGCTCGGCTTCTGCCTCCCGGGAATCCCTAGGGTCCAAGCCCAGCCATCATGGCACCAGCCACTGCACCAGGAGAGCCCTGGCCGCCATCTCCCTAGCCCTCACTCAGTCAGCCACGCACACGCCTACTCACTCAACAGCACATACACAAAATGTTGCATGCACTCACTCGCTCACACAGGAACTCACGTGGGCTGCCATCTTCTCCCTCCCCTGATACTACATTTTAAAAGACTACAGGGTCCATACAAAATATAAAATTATATCTATTATAGGAAACTTGTAACTAAAAACTGCAATCCTGCAAATTGTCTTTTATCTATTGAAAAATAAAAGCAATAGAAGAGCTCCTGTCTTCAGAGTTCACATGAATACAAATTCTGATGTGTATTTCTCTTTTAAAATGTAATGTCTGTAATACATTTTTATGATTAAATATTACTATAAATAATGTGGCTGAACCTCTAGCACAAATGTATTTTATGTTATGTGATTGTTATGATCAATTATTACGTTAAATTTATAGAGGTTTATTTTTCTACTTTTCATAAAGTTTTATAACACCCAGCTATGGTAAGGTAGAGAGAATAAATAGTCTCAAAGTAACTCGAACTGAAAAAATTTTGTCATCAAATTTCAACCTTTTAACTTAGAAATATCTATTTGAGAGTACATTTTGTAAGATACTGTCAATAAAAATTATCTATCTGTAGCATTAATCAGTGCTATATTTTTTAATAAATTGCAAATAAAATATGAGCAAAATTCTGCAAAACTAAATGCAAAACTGTTCATGTATATTCATGATATATATAGTTACAGAAAAATAAGCATCAGCAATAGAATGTCATCAGTGTTTTTGTTACCACAGATATGTCTGTAACTGCATAAATTCTGAAATATTATGCATAGAAAATGATTTACAACAAATATACTTAATGCAACACAAAAAATGTGATAGTTTCTTTGAAATTACTTAATATTCAATAAGATATTTTTATTATTTTAAAGAGAGATACATGAAATTGTATTATAGCATGGCATGCATCAGTAGAACATAACAAAATATAGTTGATAGCATTAAAATAAATTTTTCTCTATTGGTTCCATAACATATCCATAGTTGCTTTTATATTGACTGAACTTTAAAAAGAACTGAAATGTTGCTTATGAAAACTAATTAATATTCATAAGCAAATTATATATAGATATAATATATACACATATCATGGTTATACTATAGAAGTTATTCCGTTTTTAAATGCAAATCTATAGGTTATATAGATTGTACTGCAGTATAAACTCTGTTGAAGTATTGAAACAGTTGAGTCAGGTTGGGACCTGACCTTAGAACTTATCTTTTTTTAACATATATTTTAAAGATATGGGGTACAATTCAGAATTAGGTGTAACAGTGGTCATTGTACAGGTAGAGTTTGGGCTTCTCTGTGGTCCCCAGTTTGCCTGTTTTGAAATCAGTTACCCTTATTGATGTCATGCGCCCCCCTCCATCCCCTGGCAATTTCCAGCTACTGCCAACCCCTTCCTTTATAGTATTATAATAAATGTTCAGGGTCCACTTATGAGTGAGAACATATGGTACTCAGTTTTTGGTCTTTGTGATAGATAACTGAGTATTATAGACTCTAAATCCACCTAAGTTGCTGTGAAGTCCTTTCTTATGTCCTTGTTTATGGCTGCATAATATTCTATTGTGTATATGTACCACATTTTTTTATCCAGTCCACTTTTGATGGGCAGCATGGTTGATTCCATGTTTTTGCAATTCATAAATAACCGTGAATAGCCAAACAACCCCCAGCAAAAGAAATAAAGCAGGAGATATCAAACTTCTAGACTTTAAACTTTATTATAAGGCTATAATAATCAAAATAGCCTGATATTTGGTACAAGAACAGGCATACAGTCCAATGGAAGATGATAGAGATTCCTGAAGCAAAACCTGAATTTCTCAACTAACTCATCTTCAGCAAAGCCTCCATCAACAACCACTGGAGAAAAAAGAACCTATCCTATAAAATGGTGCTAGGAAAACTGGCTGACCACATGCAGAAGAATGAAACAGGACCCTTACCTATCACCATACACAAAATCAACTCTAAATGAATCAAAGACCTAAATGTAAAACCTCAAACTATAAGAATCTTAGAAAATGCAGGAGACACCCTAACGGAAATGGGAATTGGCAACCAATTCCTGATCAAAACGCCAAATGTCGAGCCATAAGAAATGTAGAATTTTAACATGAATCATTTAAGACAATCTTAACATTCTGTAACATTTGGAAACAAATAGGTTTTTTCTATTGATCAAAAAAGAAATAAGATAGGCAAGTGGGTTCTCATCAAACTGAAAATCTTCTGCCAAGCAAAAGAAACCATCAAGAGAGTGAGGAGACAGTCCATAGAATAGGAAAATATATTTGCCTACTATGTATCTGACAAAGGCCCAACATCCAGGATCTACAAGGAACTCAAACGTGTCAAAAGGAAAAAATCAAACAGACCTATTAAAAAGTGGGTAAAAGTTATGAATAGACACTTCTCAAAAGAAGACACACAAGCAACCAACAAATACCTGGAAAAATGCTAAGCCTCATTAATCATCAAAAAAATGCAAACTAAAACCACACTGAGATACCATTTAACTCCAGTCAGGAAGGTCATCATCAATAACTCAAAAGACAACAGATACTGGAGAGGATGTGGGGAAAGGAATACTTCTACACTATTGAAGGGAGTGCAAACTAGTGCAACCTCCATGGAAAGCTGTGTGGCAATTCCTAAAAAATCTAAAAATCGACCTTCCGCACAACTCAGCAACCCCCCTTCTGGGAATATACACAGAGGAACTCAAATCATTCTATAAAAAAAGATACCTGTACACGCATGTTTATTGAAGCATTATTCACAAGAACTAATCTTAGAATCAAAAATTTTCTTGACTACTGGGAAAGATACAAACTTGCAGCATTATCAGCAATTAATTATTTTTTTCAAAATTTTTCAAGAAAATTAGCATTTCTAACTTTATGAAAAGTTTGCTATTATCATTAATAACAGGTAATATCTATAGTTAGCATATAGAGTTGCTTCCTATATGTATATATGTACAATCACTGATACACAAATAACTAAATTTTTTTATATAAATGACCGTTATCGCACTTTTTTATTCAGGAAAAATGCAATGCTTACCCATAAAGATCCAAACAGTTGTTTTTCACAGAATGTGAAGTTGTTGGTTTTTTTTTTTTATTATATGCTCGTCAGATATTCAAAATTATACTTTATGGAAAGATTATAAATTATATATTTTTTCTTTTTTTCACACAAAATTCCATGTGTACAGAACAGATTGAATAACAATTGGTCTTTTAAGCAATGTATATTACTAAAAATTAAGAGCACCAAAGAAAGTGAAGTAGGCATTTTAACATGATACTTGTGCCAAATTAGTGTTGTAATAAGAATTAAGAATAAATAAATGTGATACCCAATAAAATAAACAAAGTAATCAAAGGCAACTAAGCATGTGAGATAAATAATAATTTAACTGATTCTTTGATATTGAGACAGGAAAAGTTAGAATTTTCAAGTCAAACTCTTAAGAATCAGACATCTTACCAGGTACAAATTTGTCTAATAATTTAGAAGCAGTTCATTGTGCTAGTTGTTGACCATAACTTGGTTATACTTCATACATTTACATTCTTTATATATTTAAACAAATATGAGACAAGAACACATAAAGCAGAATGTATTTTACTCATCATATTATACCATTATGTCAATATTGTTACTATAAAATCATGTAATTATAACAAATATCATATCATCATCCTTAGTGATTAATAATGTTTTTTAACATTATGCTTGAGTGATTTTGGTTAGCTGTTAGGGTCTTTTAAAGCAGCAAATACACTTCATTATCTTTTGCTTGAGATAAAAAAGTTTGCACAAACTTTTAAAAAAAATGTATTTTGCTAAAACTGTGAGATTAGTTCGTTTTTTTTTTTTCAATTCTGAAATACAGATCTTGTACAAATGCCTACCAGATAAAATCCATTGCACTGTGTCTGATATTTTGTATTTTTTAGAGACATATAATGGAGTTTTTGTTCCTGGCTTTTTGTGAAACTATGGATGTACATCTAATTGCATTTGGGTTCCCATTGCTTAAAATTCTCTCTGTTTTTCACTCTCACTTCTAAAATTCCCTTTTTATTAAAAAAATCTTTGTATAAACTGATTTAAACTTGACCTTATTTTACTAATTTGGATCATTGCTTCCATTTCTGTCAGTTTGAAGCAACTTTTCTTTCCCAGGTAAAGGAACACTAAATGTGATGTTGATTTATAGGATAAGATACTTAAAATAAGAAATATATTAGAGGCAGTATTATCAAGTAAAACTACCCTTTTCCTCTTCATTTGTTTATTCAACAAGCATATAATACTTAATAGTTTCTTGACGTTGTGATAAGTATAGGGAAAAACAGATGATTCAGAAACAAAATGTCTCTAGGATTTTGATCTAATAATTGAGATTAACATACAATATAGAAGGTCATATAATATAATATAATATAATATAATATAATATAATATAATATAATATAATATACTAACATAGGAACTGATGCACAAACAACACAGATGCATGTAGCTCTGGCCAACACTCTTACTTTTAGTATGTTGAAGATATGAATATAAACCCAGTTAATTAAGCCTTATATAGACTTCTGACCAACAGAACTGTGAGATAATAAATGGATGTTCTTTTAAGCTGCCAATTTTTTGGAAAATTTTTGCTCAGCATAGAAAAGAAATACACATAGCTTTAATTGCAATACCAAAACATGATGAATTCAAGCATATAAAAGCCAGAAATCTCTTCAGAGCTCCAGACCAATATTCAATGTTTGTATATAATCTCTACATGATTGGTCCAAACCAAGACACCTCAAACTGGGCTCATTATCTCATTCCTAAGGGAACCCTGCTTCTTTCCCCTCTAGTTCTACTATCTACCGTTCAAGCCAGAAGTATAAAAAACATGGGAGTCATTTATAATTTACTCTCTCCTTATTCTCTATAACTAATTAAGCACTAATTCCGTTCCTATGCACTTTCCAACTTTAAGATATCTTATATATAATCACATAGTTCTAGTCTACCACTATATCTTGTTCAGGTCAACATCAGGGCCCATTTTTTTTTCTGGCCCTTTATTGGCCCCCTCTGATGATTCTTCAAACTGCAGCTAGTGTGATCAGTGTATGATATAAACATAAGTCCCTATTTAAAGCAGTGTGATGCTTCCCCAATGCCCTCGGGAAACAAATGCAAATACAGTCATATACTGTTACTGCATTACAGCGTTTTGCTCAATGATGAACAGCATATACAACAGTGTCTCATAAGATTATCATGGAGCTCCTCTATATCCCATTTCTTCTGTTTGTTTTGGAAATATAACATTTTATTTTCTCTAACATATTTGGCTTACTTTATAATAAAGAAGAGTATTTATTGAATGCTACTGTCATTATTTCTTCTATTTTATTATGCATTTCCATGAAATAACTGAACAATGTCTAAAATACTGACCATGCTGATTCCAATTTGCAGGGTTGCATCTGATGGTCTTTCCTTTTCTTTCTGAGTTCTTCTCTTTCCCTTAAACTAACTAGGCCCCCCATTTTCCTTTGGATATAATCTACTATCTTAACCCGGCTCTTCAAGGAAGACTCTATTCATGGCCCAAGTCATTCTTTGCTCAGTACTAACCACAACTTCCAATGTCAAGCTCATCTCCTGAAAAACTTGCTCTTGGGCAGTTGTATTCTAGAAAACTATCTGCTAAGCTATGTCATCATAGGAAAGCACTTGTAATACGATTGCAATACCCCAAAGCTCTAAATTATATTGGGTGCATAAATGTAAGTGCCAGCTTAATTTTCTATATTAAGAGAAAAAGATGTAAAAATTGATTGAGTGGTCTAAAACAAATCTTTGAAGTTGTCAAAAATTGGTAGACAATGATCTGAGCTGGTTCTTGGGTGAATTCGGCCTTAGTTCAGATTCTACTAGCTACTATTCTTATACCCTCTCAATATGTATGATTTCTTAATCTGTAATGGGACAGCATTAGGGTACTTCTATAAATTGAAGTACCCTATGATATACTATATATCATTTTTTTGTCTTATTTACACTTAAAATCTAGACCTAACAGTAACTGAGAGAAGAAACGATTTTAATCATGGATCTGTCCTGTTACTCCACAATTCAAATCATTTAATAAGTCACCTATTCTGGTCACCCAAAGCTCATAGGCAATTTGCTAGTCACTCCGTGTTAAAGATGACATCTATTGAAAATACCAAACCTGCATAACAGGAAAAAAACTAGTAAATCTACCACTTCAGTTTTTAGATTCATTACATTAGCTAGAAATATCAGAAGTCGCCTATGTTCTAGGACATAGTTGCTTCCCTTTTGACTTGAAATGCAAAGTCTTAGTCCACAACACACAAATTTCCCCTCAGAATAGAAAGTAGTGTAAAATGACCTACTCCAGTGATCAGGAGGAGATAATATATTCCATGCTTTCTCCCCAACAATATTAACTCCACTCAGCTTTTTCACCATCACATTCAGTCAACAGTCATTGAATGTTTACCATTTCTATGGCCAATGCTGTGAAATGTGCTTAAGCCAGGAGGCACCTGCACACAGCAGTGAATAATGGATAGCAAAGAGAGGTTGCCTGGGGGTAGTATAGAAGAAAAGGAGTATATATTTTTATAACAAAAAATCCTAGCAAAAATGATTAATTCCCAAGCTTCCAAGAAATTTTATTTGGTGCTAAGCTCTATAAATCATGGATTCCTCCCAAGAAAAGTTTTCATCATTCAGTTAAATCACAGTTGAGAAATTTGCTTAGAATTTATCATTTAGATCACAGCTGAAAAAGTAAATAGATTTAAATCCTTTGAATCTGAGTGTAACTGCATATGCAAGAGTTCTTTTCTTGGCATCTTGCTTGCATCGAGTGTGCAGAAATGATTTGCTATCATTGTGCTCACAGTCAGATATCTGCAAACACTGGTCCCTAACCAGAGGCTGCAGTAAATACACACCACATGGGTACTTACATAAGAAGTAATCACTAGGATGAAGCTGGCATCAGTAGATATTTCTAATTGTAGATGTTAACTGTATACAAACAATATTGCTCTGGCTTATAATTAACATTTTTATAAGACACTTTTCGGTAATATGAATTAAAAATTTCTGGGAATGTTTTTATTTTCTCCCATGTGATATTAAATTATTCTGTTTTAAATAATTTACATCCTTATGACTAGAGAGATCTCTTAACCAAATGGCACATAGTAATGAAATAACTTATGTCTCTCTTATACCAGAGGTCATCAACTCTCATAGAAACCATAGAAGCACTGTTACAGAAAATATTCTTTCTCCAAAAGGCATAAAGTGTGCTGCATTTAGTCAAACAAGAATGTCTTTAAAATAAAAATATTTATGCTTCATTACTACCTATATTGCCAAGGTGTAAATGAATTATGATCATGGTTGAACACAAATTTTGTGGCTTTGTTATACGTATTACTTTTGAAATTATCTTGATGATTATAGAATTTATGCTTAGTTGAAAAACTCAGTGCACATTGCAGCTATCTAAACAACTAGTCTGTCCGTACATGAATGATAAAGTTGTCTGCATAACTCTTATAACATTAATACAGAAAGGTATTTTTGTCTTCAGCAATAAAAGCATAAAATCACAAATGAAGATTGATACGTTTAACAACAAGAAAATCAGAAACTAGATTCTGAAAATAACACAGTAATATAAGAGGCTGGCTGGGCTCAGTGGCTCAGCCTGTAATCTCAGCACTTTGGGAGGCCGAGGCGAGTGGATTGCCTGAGCCTGTGGGTTCAAGACCCACCCAGGCAACTTGGCGAGACCTCATCTCTACAATAAATCAAAAACTAGCCGGGGGTGGTAGCGTGTGCCTGTAGTTCCGGCTGCTTGGAAGGCTGAGGCGGAAGGATCGCCGGAGCCCAGCAGGTCGAGGCTGCGGTGGCCAGGAGCGGCCACTGCACTCCAGTCTGGGCAACAGAGTGAGACTCCAACTCAAAAAAAAAAAAAAAAAGAGGCAAGATCTATTTAAATTTTGTATTTCATTTTATATATTATATCTGTATATATTTAGGGGTTACATGTGATATTTTGATGCTTGTATGCAAAGTGTAAAGATCAAATCATGGTAATAGGGATATCCATTACCTCAAGCATCTATTTATTTATTTACTTATGTATTGACTTATTTACTTATTTATTGAGATGGAGTCCCACTCTGTTGCTCATGATGGAGTGCAGTGTCACAGTCACAGTCACAGCAACCTCGACATGCTGGGCTCAGGCGATCCTTCTACCTCAACCTTCCAAGTAGTTGGAATCACGGCACACCCGGCTAATTTTTTATTTACTGTTGAGACGAGGTGCCATTAAGTTACCCAGGCCAGTCTCAAACCCCTGGGCTCAGCACTTTGGGAGCGAAGTGCTAGGATTTCAGGAGTGAGCCACTGCATCTGGTCTAGACACTCACCTTTTCTTTGTATTGGGAGCAATACAGTTCTTTTCTTTAGTTATTTTAAAATACATATTCAATTATTTTTAGTTAATTTTCTTACTGAACTATCAAATAATAGGACTTCTTTCTTTCAGCTGTAGTTTTGTACCCATTAACCAACTTCTCTCTATTCCCCCCACTCTCTTCTCTTCTCAGCCTCTAGTAACTACCATTCTATTCTCAATCTCCATGAGATCCACTTTTTAAGCTGTCATGTATAAGTTAAAAGAAACAATATTTGTCTTCTTATGCCTAGCTTATTTCACTTAGGATTATGCCCTCCAGCTCCATTCAAGTTACTGCAAATGAAATTTCATTTTTATAGCTGAATAATATTTTATTGTGTATATGTACCATATTTTTTTAGCATTTCATCCCTTGATAGACACTTATGTTCATTCTTAGTTGTTGTGAATGGATCTGCAATAACTTTGGGGTGCAGATATCTCTCTGATGTACTGATTTCCCTTCTTTTGGGTATACTCAACATTAGAGCTACTGGAATGAAAAGTACTATTTTTATTTTTTTTAAGGAATCTCCATATTGTTTTCTATAATGGCTATACTATTCAACATTCTCACCAACAGTGTAGGAGCACTCCTTTTCTCTGCATCCTTGCCAGAATTTGTTATATGTTGTCTTCTTGATAAATAGTCAGTCTGCCATTCTGAGGCGAGGTGATATCTCATTGTATTTTTTTATTTGCATTTCCCTGATTATTAGTGATGCTAAGTATTTTTTAAAATACCTATTGGTCACTTATATGTCTTCTTTAGAGCAGAAATTTCTATTAAGATCTTTTGCTTTTGTTAAATTGGATTATTTGTGAAATGTGTTACCATTTTTTTGGTAACTCATTATGAATTAGTAATGCAAAACTGTTATTAACATTGGTTGTTATACATGCACTGCAACCCATTACACATTTTTGTAGATCAAAT
The DNA here is from genome assembly GCF_000164805.1 of Carlito syrichta. Classification (NCBI taxonomy): domain Eukaryota; kingdom Metazoa; phylum Chordata; class Mammalia; order Primates; family Tarsiidae; genus Carlito; species Carlito syrichta. The sequence continues at coordinate 370,366 of NW_007249381.1, forward strand.
TTTTTTCTTTTTTTTTCATAATCAATATTTTTTATTATGGTTTTGTGGGGTACAGTTAAGGGTTAGGTATACAATTACATTTCATTCAGGCACCCTGTTGATAAGAGGTGTTTTCCCATCCCCAGACAGATTTTTTGCTATTGTTAATCCCATCTCCCTCCCCCCCTATAGTTTCCCAGGACCGTCAGTCATTTTCTTATAGTATTACATTGGATGTTCATGGTCCATTATATGAGTGAGAACATGTGATACTCAGATCTTTCTTTTTGTGAGAGGTCACTCAGTATTATAGACTCTAGTTCCATCCAGGTTGCTGCAAAATTCATGATTTTGTTCTTTTTTATGGCTGTGTAGTATTCTATCATGTATATGTACCACATTTTTTTAACCCAGTCCTCTTTTGATGGGCAGCATGGTTGTTTCCAGGTTCTTGCTATTGTGAACAACGCTGCAATAAACATACGTGTGCAGGTATCTTTTTTATACAGTGATTTCAGTTCTTCAGGGTATATTCCCAGTAGGGGGATTGCAGGGTCATATGGAAGGTCAATTTTTAGAGCTTTTAGGAATCACCACACTGCTTTCCAGACTTCAAACTTTACTATAAAGCTACAATCATCAAAACCGCGTGGTATTGGTATAGGAACAGGCATATAGATCAATGGAATAGAATTGAGATTCCAGATGCAAAGCCTCAATTTCTCAACCAACTCATCTTCGACAAGGCCTCCACCACCTACTACTGGGGAGAGGAGAACCTATTCAGTAAATGGTGCTGGGAAAACTGGCTGACCACATGCAGAAGATTGAAACAGGACCCCTATCTATCCCCATACACAAAAATTAACTCGAAATGGATCAGAGACCTAAATGTAAAACCTCAAACCATAAGA
>NW_007249381.1:371500-399528 GCF_000164805.1 Carlito syrichta
AAAAGAAAAAAGCAAACAACCCCATTATCAAATGGGCAAAAGATATGAACAGACACTTCACAAAAGAAGAACATTCGAGCAGCCAACAAACACATGAAGAAATGTTCAACCTCACTAATCATCAGGGAGATGCAAATCAAAACCACACTGAGATACCACCTAACTCCAGTCAGAATGGTAATTATCAACAACTCAAAAAATAACAGCTGCTGGAAAGGGTGTGGCGAAAAGGGAACACTTCTACACTGTTGGTGGGAGTGTAAACTAGTGTAGATCAAATTTAAAGTTTAACTTATCTTTACACTCAAGGTGTTTTCTTTTTTCCTTTTCCATGCCAGTAAAAGAAAATTGTGTACAACAATTTTGAAAATTGTCTTAATTCTGTAGTTCATGGCATGAACACTTACAACATTGGGGGAGATGAAGGTCTCGTTGTATTCAACTTCTCCACAGGAATCTCCCAGGGGCTTATACTGTTTTGTAACATACAGAATTTTGTGTGCTATGAAGCCAGCACTATGAATACTTAAGGGCTAGAGATAAAATATAAGATTTCAGTAAGGTGAAAATCAGGCTTACGAGCTGATATAAGTAGGACAATACTTCAAGCTATTTTTATATAATGGATTTATTGCATAGTAAATTTGTTTATGTGTAATTATATGATATCACCTAGGAAAAACTATGTTAAAAGTCAAGATGGCTTACACTGGTATTGATTTCTACAAAAATAAAATTCCCTGAACAATGATTTAATTGTGAACATCATGCTACCCATGCATCCAAACGATTATAAAAACACTAGTAATGTCAACAGGTTGATTATGTGAAAATTAATGATCAAAACCTGTTTAGCAATCCAGGTCATTTTTTTTGTAATAGTATATGTCACATTATTAATTTTAAGAAAAAAATTTATTTCTGTTTTCTTTCTACAATGGGATATGCTGTTCTCAGTATTACCAAAAGTCTTTAGTGCATGTGCATGTGTGTGTTATGTGTTTCAAATTTTCAGGAATAAATATTTGTCTGTGGTAGTTCTTAAGGAACATTAACAAATCTAACAATCAGTTGATCATTTTAGAAATGATACACTAGATGGCTTAAGGTCAATTCTTTTTTAATGAAAGACTGGGAGAGTTTAAATTAAATATGAAATGTGCATGAGTTAAAAGACATGAGAAAGTTGTCACAATTTGGAAGAGTGATGACGAGAGAAGGGTGCAGAATTTGAGGCTGCTTGACTTGATGAACATTTACTCCTTTGTATGACTGAGAAGCTAAGATGAGCAAAGTTTTCAGGATGCTCACCAGATCAGTGGGACAAATATTGAGGATCAGGCTTCCAGAAAAGGAGAAGCTCCCTGGCTAATACTCAGGCTTTGGGAAAATTTATAGTAAGGTACTGAATCCTAGATTCCAATGATCTAAACCATTGATTAGTTTATAATAATGAAGGGGTGCTTGTACTGCTAGCCAATCTGTCAGCCAGAAAATAGATATATCCTTTCTGGAGGCAAGTGTCATAAAAAACCACACGTTATCAAAAGAAATTTTCAGGTAGAATGGCAAACACACACACACAGCAATAAGAGTACACAAATAGTGACTAAAAACAATGAAAATACAATAAAAAATTATTTTTAAAAACTGTGGGTATGTTGATAATAGCAATATCAGGCACAGACTTTAAAAGAGCATCTCCGTGAAATTTTTACAAAAGATAAATAATATATGCATTTAAAAGGAAACAAAAAAACAATTACCTGTGAAAATAAATTAGGTATTTAATGATTGACTTCGACACTCCTGCCAAAAGAAAAAATTTAATAATCTGGAATGCAGACCAACAAAAAGTTCTATATTTAAGCATGAGAAGAAAAAAATAGGGAACACAAAATATATCATACACAAACAATATTGGAAGGGAGACTTTTTCAACATTTATGTGCAATTGCAATTTCAGAGAAGAAAGAGAAATAAATGAGTAGATGCACTATATTAAGGTAATGACAATCAGTTTTCCAAAAATGAAGAAAACCATCAATCTTTGACTTCAATAAATCCTCCAACCTCAAGCTACATAAATGCAAAAGAACCCACATCAAAGAACATTATTATAAAATTGAACACTAAAGATAAACAGAAAAAAATTAAGTAAACAAAAAGATATAATCTTGCAAATTCTTATTAAAAAGGAATCAAAAGAGATTATGCTTCTATTACAATAGTATAACATATCCAATACTATCCTAAATGCCATTTATGTCACATTTATTCTTATATTTATTTGTGCCATCTATGTTTTTATAATCTTCACATATAATTGATATAACAGTTAGTTGTCATTTTTAAAAATTGCTTTCTATTTTCCTTACATATGTATCATTTTCAGGTTATTTTATTTTTTTGTAAATTTTTTTGTTTTTGTTTTTGTAAATCCAGGTTTAGATCAGATAAAATTTCAACTTGAAGAACTACCTTTAGTATTCCTTGTAATGCACTTCATCTTGAAATTGTACTGGTTTCCATTGTGCTACCATAACAAATTACCACAAACTTAGAAGCTTCAAACAACACTTATTTATCATCTCACACTTCTGGAGCTGAGAAGGCCAAGGGAGACCCTCTGTGAGGGTCTAACAAGGCCAAAATCTAATTGTCAGTCATTCTGGCAGAAATTTAAAAGGTTCATAACACTAAGTGTTGGTGGAATGTAGAACAACTTTTACATTGCTGATAAAAAATGTAAATTCATGTAATTACTTTAAAAAACTGTTTTGCAGTTTGAAAAAATTCAAATATGTGACTATTTCTGACCCAGGAATCCCACTTCTAGATATATAGGTAAAGGAAATTAACATATGTTTACAAAAAGTATATGTCTTCATATGTGCTTAGTTTATTGTATTTTCTTTATGAGATTTTGTCATTAGTGACATAATTGTTGCATATTTTTATACTTCAGTGAAATATTTGAATGACAAATATGTGATTTGTTGAAGAAGCTAGAATTATTTTAGAATGTTTCTTTGATGTTAATTGTTAATTTCCTATTCTCTGAAGACTAGTTTCCGTGTTGGAAATATGTAAAGAAAAATTTTAGCACCCTATAGCAAAGTTATGATAAATGTTTGCATTTAGACAGTATTAAATGGATATTGTATAATGAATGAACAAGTAAATGCAAATAATCTTTGTGAAATCTCCTACTTTTAACACTTTTATTTTCAGATGAAATAATTGAGACCTAAGAATTTTATTTTCTAACTTTAAATCATAGATGTTAAGGACACATACATTAGCAAGCTTTCATATTTTCTAAAGCTGCTTTTTAGACTTTCTTCTATGTCATCTTAATTCACAAACTAAAGAGTATAAATTTTAGTAGGTATTTTAAAGGTTTGCCTTTAATTTGAAATACAAAACTTTGGCAGTTGTGATAACATCAATTATTAATATATTTTATTTACTAATTGTTGGCATTTTTTAAAGGTAATTTTGACAGACAAAGGCATATTTTGTAAAGATTCAACTAAACAAAATAGTAGTTCAGCAAAAATTTAGTATTATATGTAAGTCTCTCTAGGACACCAAAAAGATATTTATTTAGAATATAGACTACAGTCCAATACAAATCACAGTCCAATTTCTTGCAATGTTCTATACCACACTGACTAGTAATATTCTTCCCCCTTCTAATTTGCCAAAAAAAAAAAAAATGCTCCAATCAACTTAGCCAAGGTACAGTTCCTCTCTCTCTCTCTCTCTCTCTCTCTCTCTCTCCCCCTCTCTCTCTCCCACCCTCCCGCCCTCCTCCTCCTCCTAGCTCTTTCTGCATTTGCATTTCCCATACTCCCTCACTTGACAATAATGGACAGAGTAGTAGCCATGGAAATTTTTCCAGGATCCACTTCACCTTCAATGATTGATTTCACAATATCCATTTCATTCTACAATGATTGGTTTCACACTATCCATTTCATCCCTAGTGGACTAGCTGACAAAAATGAAATGAACAATAGATTTGTAAACCAAGTCTTGACACAGGTAGCAGAAGTTTACTAAATGCTTCTGGGGAAAAAGACTTTTTATCTCTTCACGAAAGAGAAGGACCTTGCATGTTTACATATACCTGTAGCCATCTTTAATCAATCTGAAGTAAAAGCAAGCAGATGATGATAGAAAAAAAAAACAACGTTGGGTCAAGTAGCCCTAACATCTGCCTACCAATGAACCACCTATGCTAATTAAAAACAACACCACCAACAAAAAACTATTATTCAACCAGAGAGTTGAAGGTTACTATTTGTAAGAAAACGCTTCCTAGCTGGAATAACTGAGATCTTCCCAGTAAGGCTTAAGCATGACTGAACAATAGAGTATATTTCTTAGAAGAGTAAGAAGGGTATAAGAGAGCAGAACTACATAGTTTGTGGAAAGAGAGGTCTGAGAGGTACAATACATTTCTCCAAAGGGAAAGAAGATGAAAGGTCCTGTACTCTATTTTGTGTTGCTATTACAAATGATTTGATGGTTCAATAAAACAAGTTCTCAAAAGTGTGTTTTTTTAGTGACTATATGACTATCAGAATTATATATTAGCTTCACACCAAAATCATGATTTTAAGATATTTGACAGTTCTTTAACAAGTTTAACTTCATTTTATATAATCCAAATATCATTCACAAGTAAGACCTTTGCATTTTCTCCCCTTTAGTTATCAAGTTTATGTATTAATGAATAAAAATTAATGTTTCTAAATTAACCTATTTTTATTATCCAGTGGCTAGAGTGCAGTTTAGATATTTGAAAAGGTGCTCTCTTGGAATAGAAATAAAAGCAATTACACTTGTGTGATAATGAGTAATGGGCAAATTAATTTTGTGTGGCCAATATTGTTTTAAACCTCATACTTAATAATTGTATAAGAACACAATTTTTCTAAAGAATATAATTTACCATATCTTATTTGACAGATGAAATTTTGCACTTGTTGAACTCTCTATTGAAACTTTTAATGAAATACAGATTGTTAAATGACTTTCTGAGTGTATCCACATAATCAAGGCAGTGTTTCTCCTATCAAAATACCATAAAATGGAATAAGGCTCATTAATAGACATAGCTGCCCTCAAGATTTCAATCTCAGTTGCTTTCTTTAAATTAAAATTCACAAAGTACACAATTAAGATATATCAAAAAACTGATTCTCTTAAAGGAATGCGTGAATTTTTTAAATTGTTTTATTATTTTTAAATACTTGCCTTATTTTAATGTTTAGCAGTACTCCCTTCCTACTTATATATTGTGTGATACAATTTTGCTTGCCTTTGGAGTTTAAAATTTTTCCATGTGAAATACTCTGACTTAAACATACATGTAACTTACATAACTGTTAAGAATAACAGTCTGATTTAATAAATAGTTCGTTTTAAAAATTAAAAAAAGGAAAAAAGAAATACAGATTGCTTATTTTTGCTACATTTTTATTATAATGAAGTTGTGTCTACACAATAAGAAAATTACCCATTAATGTATTTAATTCTCTAAAAGTATTTGATGGAAAAAGTCAATCCTTTGGCTGCACCCCACTGAATTTTTTTTCTAAAAGCCTGAGTTTGTCTTGCATACTTAGAATAGCAGAATAAACTACGATTTCCACAAACATGTTTGCACTGATGTATTGGTATGTATCTAGCAGATGAAAAATCCATAGGCAGGACTATCTTAATTTTAAAATGGATGCTTGATCCCAAGAATAACAGCATTAATTTATTTCCTGAAATTTATAATGAACACTTATTATATGCATGGGTTTTACCTCTTGAAATTAAAAAAAGCCCTAAAATTTCCAAATTATGACAGTAAACTGAAAACTTTCTTTTAAATTTTCCTCTTTTTCACAATCCAATTATAATAATAAAAACTGTATTTTTAATAAAATGTATATTCCTCTTGGCAATAATGGAATAAAAGAAAGAGAATTTGACTTCCTGTATTAAACATCTAGGAAACAGGATAACATATATTTAATGACTGTTTTCAAACATTGAACAATAGAGAGCACAGGGCTATGATTCCTGAAAGAAGAAAATGTATGAGGTGAACCCTGAGACTGTTGTCTCGTGCTAGGAGGCACATTCTGAAGCATGCAAAAGTGATAAAAAGATCAATAGCGTTTGGTAGTCTTACTAAACTGAGGAGATAAAGATTAGAGTTCATGGATATAGCTGGAGGTGATACCAAAGAGTTCTGAAAAGAAGAAATAGTCAAGAAATCCTCAAAATCTGCATTCCCTTGAATCTTTATTAAATATTAAGATATTAGAGTCTAAGATAAAACTTCACAAGCACATGCAATAGAGTGACAAATTAAGAACTGATTGGTTTCCAGGGCTCACAAAAGGCTGATAATTATTTCTGTCCCTACAAGATCTGAGTCCTCAGTAATCAAAAGCAACATTTACTAGACATCTCAGAAGGGTCATACCTAAATAATGATGATAAATTACTCAGAGAATAAATATTAGTAAATAGTATTTTAGGTAATCCTAATAAAATGTCAAAATCAATCTTATAATGATCATAGAGAATTGAAAGTAAATACCAGTTTACCAGAAAGGAAAAAAAAGTCCAAAATTCCTTTTTAAAAGTATACAAAATTCAATAAACATTCAATAATAATAATAAAGTATTCGAAATGCCAAGAGATAGGAAAATTAAAAATTAGAATAGAGAGAAATTCAGAAATAGAAATGGTGGAATAAGCAAATACAATAAAACAGATTAAAAGCTTGTCAAGATTTTAAAGAAAATAGTATCTGTTGAAGATAGGGAAGTGGGAAATGAAAGATATTTTAAAATCCAAATTCAGTACATAAAATTAAAACCCACTGGATAAGATTAACATCATTTTTAATCCTTAAAGAATACATTTTTAATAAACTTGAAGACAATACAACGGAAATTGTTCAAAATGAAGCATAAACAAAGAAAAAGTCAGGAAAAAAAGAATGAAAACCTTAGTAATCTATGGGATGATAGCTTGTGGTTGAACATATATGTAATTGAAGTTCAAAAAGGATAGGGTAGAAAGATAAACCATTTTCTACTTTTGATGACTAATCAAAACTCCAAGACCCATACATGTAAGAAATTCAACAATGCCCAAGAAAAAAAAAAAAAAGAGGAATAAAGTTAAAAATTAACACAGGCTTCTCTGATGAGAAACAATGTACTCCAGAAGACATTCAAATACTATCTTTAGAGATAAAACAATTTGTCAATCAACTACATATCTTTATTTGTATCAGTATAGAATATATCCTATATCCAGTGAAAATATATTTTATTTATTTATATATTTTAAAATAAAGACAAAAAAGACCCTTTCAAGTAGTTAAAAGCTAAATAATTTTTTTGTTTTAATTTTAGATTCAGAGGTTTCATATGCAGGTTTGCTGCATGAGTATATTGTGTAATTCTGGGCCTTGAGCTTCTAATGAGCCCATCACCCATAGTTAACATAGTATCTTATAGTTTTTCAACCCTTGTACAGTCTTCTTCCCTTTCCTCTTTTGGAGTCCCGGGTGTCTATTGTTTTCATCTTTTCATCCATGTGTTCCCATTGTTTAGCTTCCACTTACATGTTTATAAAATATTTCAGAAAAAAATTATTAATATTTATTTAAACCCTTGTAAAGAGATTTTTTCAGAAAAAAATAGAAATCATTTAATTCAATTTTGAATCTGCCATCTGTTCTGCAACATTCCAATTATTTATACACATCCATAGGTAAAATTAAAAGCTTTTCCAGCTTATAAATATTAATGAAAAATCCCCAATAGATTACTAACAGTTTAATCTAACGCTGTATGTTTTGAAATGTACCTTATAATATTTATTCTAGAAATGTAAGTTGGTCAAAGAGAGGAGATTCAAATGTATTAACTTCTTAAGAGAAAAAAATACCCGAAGCAAATACAACAAAGTAATTTGGATTTAATAAACCTATTAGGACTTGATAAACTGATATGAAGGTTATATATGTGTAACATACACAGAACGTATATTTCTCTGTATTTTTGAAATATTATAAAATATAAACTTGGCAAATTACCAGGTGTGTTTCAAAATATCTTGCTAACAGTTGTCGTGTTTTTGACTATGACCCAGATGCTTCTGTTGGACCAAGCCCCCACATGGATAGCAAGCTATAAATTCTGGATAAAATTAGAACCTAAACCAACAACTTGAAACTACTAGAAAATAAAGCATGGATTCTGGAGAAAATACTACACTTGAATGAAAGGAATGACATTTGATGACTCATGGCCTATGGCCTGAAATCAGGCTGCAATTGACACCAAGGAGAGCAATAGAAACCTGTAGTTTTGCAGGGTTGAAGAACCAGAAGGCAGGGTTTGAGGCAAACAGAGCAGTAAGAAATTAAGAGGGGGGGAAAAAACACAACAAAAACACAGATCTTATGAGGATGTCACCTTTATCAACTATTAAGTGATAAATATGACCAAACCTTATCTAACTACAGCAAAAATCATTATACGTCTTCCTTCACAGCTCTGGGATTTGGCTGAACATCACTAGGAAGTTCTCACAAGGTGTCTCTCATGTGGTTGCAGTTAGATGGTGATGGGCTAATGTTATTTCAAAGACTGTCTCTCACAAAACTGTTGCTAGATGATAACTTTTGACAGATATCTCAATTCTGGCTGCTGTCCAGAAGACACAATCTCAGGCACAATGAATTATCCCAGATAGAAGCATTCTAACACAAAGTAAGTGGAAACTACATTACCTCTTATCATCTACTCTCAAAACTCTGACTTCCATGTGAATCACAGGCTTGCTCATATTTAAGGAGAGGGAGCATAGACTGTCACTTTTTGAAAGAGTTTCTACATCACCTTGTCATATGTATAGGAAAGATGGTATAGTGTGGTGGGTAGAAAAATCATACCCCCATAAAATGTCCATATTCTAATCCTTAGAACCTATGAATATATCACCTTTTATAGTAAAAGGATATTACTGATGTGATTATCCTAAAAGATGGGAGATTATCTTGGATTATCCAGATAAATCCAAATTAATCATATGGGTTCTTAAAAGGGTGGCTAAGGTTAGAGAAAGATGTGGCTATAAAAACAGATGACAGCTACAGCAATCAAAACAGCTTTGTATTGGTATAAGAACAGGCATATATACTAATGGAACAAGATAGAGATTCCAGAAGCAAAGTCTCAATTTCTCAAACAACTCATCTTTGACAAAGCCTCCAACAACAACCAATGGGGAGAGGAGAACCCATTCAGTAAACGGTGCTAGGAAAACTGACCAATCACATGCAGAAGATCGAAACAGGACGCCTGTTTATCACCCTACACAAAAGTTAACTATAAATGGATCAAAGACCTAAACATAAAATCCCAAACAATAAGAATCTCGAAAATGCACGAGACACCCTTATGGAAATTGGAACAGGCAACCAATTCCTGATAAGAACTCTAAGGCCTATATCATAAGAAATAAGATAGACAAGTGGGACCTTGTCAAACTGATGAGCTTCTGCCAAGCAAAAGAAACTATCAAGAGAGCAGGGAGACAGCCCATAGAACAGGAAAAAATATTTGCCAACTGATAAATATATCTGATAAAGGCCTAAAATCTAGGATCTACAAGGAAGTCAAACGTGCTAAAAGTAAAAAAAAAAAAAAAAACAGACTCATTAAAAAGTGGGCAAACGACATGAATAGACACTTCTCAAAAGAAGATATACAGACAGCCAACAGACACATGAAAAAGTGCTCATCCTCACTAATCATCAGAAAAATGCAAATCAATACCCCATTGAGATACCACCTAACCCCAGTAAGAATGGCTATCATTAATAAAACAAACAACAACAGATGCTGGCGAGAATTTGGAGAGAAAGGAGTGCTTCTATTCTGCTGATGAGAATGCAAACTAGTGCAACCTCTTTGGAACACAGTGTGGTGAAAGAACTCAAAATTTGACCTTCCATATGACCCAGCAATTCCCCCATTGGGAATATACCTGGAGGAACTCAAATCATTCTACAAAAAAGACACCTGCACACGTATGTTTGTTGCAACTCTATTCACAATAGCAAAAACATGGAATCAGCCATGCTGCCCATCAAAGCTGGGCTGGATTAAAAAAAATGTGGTACATATACACAATGGAATATTATGCAGACATGAAGAAGGACAAACATATGGACTTCACCAAAACTTGCATGGATTTAGAGCCTATCATACTTGATGATCTTTCACAGAAACAGAGTACCATATGTTCTCATTCATAAGCAGACTTGAACAATCATAATACTATAAGAAAGGGTTTGGCTGCATAATATTCCATTGTGCATATGTACCACATTTTTTTAATCCAGCCCAGTTTTAGTGAGCAACAATTATAATACTATAAGAAAGGAATTGGCAGTAACAGGAAACTGTTGGGGGAGGGGGGGAGTGGGATTGGCAGTTGAGGAAAACTGCTGGGGGAGGGCACACCTCATCAACAAGGGTGCCTGTGTAATCAACATTTATATAACTAACCCTAAATTATACCCCACATCTTTATAATAAAAAAAAATTTATAAAATGAAAAGCAAACAAACAAAAGGGTTTGGCAGTAGTGAGAAACTACAAGAGGAGAGGGAGTGGATTGGGAATAGAGGAAAACTGCTAGGGGAGACATGGGCACACCTCATCAACAAGGGTACCTGCATAATCAACATTTGTATACCTAACCCTGAATTGTACCCCACATGCTGAAAATAAATAAAAAGATCTTTATCCCACACTAACTCCAATTATACTTCTATTGATATTTTGCTTCCTTTAAAAACAAAAATAAAAATAAAAACTGAAAAGTATTTTATTCCACCCTAATCCTTGTTTATAGTTTTTCATTATAGGTATGATTACAGATCTCATAAAAAAGACATATTGGTTAAAAAAAAAAAAATAGATGGTGGGGTCAGAAAGATTCAGCGGCATTGGCTTTCAAGACAGAGGAAGGATAGCATAGTAAAGTAGTTGGCATACTCTATAAACGAGAAAAGACAAGAAAATACATTCTCACTCTTGAATCTCCAGAAAGGAACTCAACTGTGCTAACATTTTGATTTTACCCACTGGTACACTGCTTAGACTGCTGGTCTAAAAACTACGCAATAATAAATTTATATTGTTTTAAGCCACGACGTGTGTGATAATATGTTTCAGCAGCAAAAGCAAGCTAAAGCACATAGGATATTTTATTTTGTTGCAGGGAGAGTATCTGCATATAAATCCTGTCTAAATTTTAGCTAACCCCTAAACTAACCATATAGTGAGCAGAAAATAATCAGTCTAGCTGAGAATAAAGTAACTGAAGAAACATCCAGCTCCTGACCAACGAGAGGCACAAAGTTTGTAGTTTGAATATGAGTAAGGTAACTTTCTATAAAGAAAAATAAATTGATCCTTTCCAAAGGAACAAAACAAAACTCAGGGTCAAATATAAAATTTTAAATGCAAGTCAAATTTAATAGTCATATTAAAAAAAGAGGACTTGGCCCATAATTAAGAAAATATAATGAATGTAGGTTGATTATGTGATATCCAGAGAATTAGCAAATAGTTTAAATATCTATACACAGTGTTATAATTAATGACTATCAAGGGAGTTGTAACTTCAAGAAATAAAAATATAAAAATAATCAATTGGAAGTCATAGAACACAATATCCTTTATAAAATAGTAAATGTATGGACTTACATACAAATTGAAACTAATCAAAAAACCAAGTCAGTAAATTTGAAAATAGATCAACAAAATTCATCAACTATATAGAACAGAAAAAAGATGAAAAAAGTTAACAGAGTGTGAATAATTTTTAAGATAATAAAAGACTTTGTGACACTTTTATTGGAGTAAGATACCAGAACTAAAGGAGAAAGGGATGAAAAGAAATATTTGATAACAGATGACCAAAATCTCTAAAACTGAGGAAAATACTTTAAGGATTCAAGAAAATCAGCGAATATTAAGTAGATAAACAAGAGGTAACAACATCTAGCAAAATTATAATCAGTTGAATGAAAACCAAAAGCAAAGAGAAAATCTTGAAAGCAGTCAGAGAAAACTATACATTAAATGCAGAAAATCCAAGCTTTGCCTGTAAATAGAAACAGTGAAAAATAAGATCACTGAGCATTATGTCTGGTAAAAGTGTTCTTCAATAATGAATGTAAAATTAAGGTATTTTCAGAAAAAATAAAGCTAAGTAAATGTGTTGTAGTCAGAAATGTGCTACAAGAAACAATAAGAGACTCCTTAATCCGAAAGGAAATGACACCAGTTGAAAACTCAAATCCTTAGGAAAATATGTACTAGAAATAAAAAATATATGGATAAATACAAAAATAGACTATTTTCTTTAAAAAATTTAAAGTATATGTAACTGCCTCAACCAAAAGAATAACTAACAACATAGTTTTGTGTTATTGCATACATAAATGTAGTGCATGTGACTATAATATAACATAAGTAAAGAGAGAGTTAAAGGAATCTTTAGTTGCAAGGCTCTTAAATTCTTTGTGAAGTGGTTCAATATTAACTCTATAGGACTGTGAAGATAAAAAATGTATATTATGATCTTTAGAGCAACCCCTAAAGAAATACTGCAGAGTTATAGTTCAAAACTATACATTAAAATGGAATTTAAAAATTGGTATTTAACTCAGTAGAAGAGTAAAGAACAAAAATAGATAAGACAAGCAATACTAGGTACAATTGTAGATATCTTCTGAATGTTTTACATTTTAATATTTATGTTTATATCTCTATTTCTATCTAATTGCACTTATTCATTTTTAGAACAAGTTTAATTAATAATAATCCAACTGTATCATCTTGCAGTTTTAATGGAATGTCCACAATTGTCCAAGGATATCTAATATTTATTTTTAGCTCTATTTATCCTTCAGAGTTATTATTCAGCATATCACATTCAAAATTCATGTTGTCTTTATGAAAAATGTAAGTCAGTATTTATACATTTAGTTTATATAACTTTTGGGATTCTGCATATATTTTGTTGAAAATCAAGAAATGCATTATCTTTATGCATTTTAGGGGGTATAGTAGTAAATGCAATTGGATACAAAGAGGAACTGAGAAATAATCAGTGAAGACCAGGTCCTAGAACTCTTCTTCTTTGCCATCTGTGAGGAAGAAAGGAATGGAGACCACTGTTAAGGGAAGTTGACCATTCCAACTGGAGGTAGATTGGTTCAATGAGTAAAAAAGAGTAGCAGGCAGGAGTTCACATTTTCAGAGGCATAAGAAGTTAAAACCCAATCATTGAAACAAATAAAATTTGCCTACTGTTTCTGTAGGAAACAGAAACAAAACGGGACTATTGGGTTAAAAGGGAGTGGTGAAAGTGAGAAAGAACTACAGATAGGTTTATAAATTTCAAGATTGTAAATGCAAAATAATATGACCTATTATTTCTCACTGAAGACCTTTAGTAGAAATTTGTCAATATTCCTTCTAGTGTACTGTTTAGTGAATCTAATTTGAAATGCATCAAGACTTTCACTGGTTACTTTTGCTTTTTCCATTCTCTCTCTGAGATCTCAATTATCTTCACTGTAAATTCTCCCACCACTGGAGTAAAAACGAAACATAACTTGAATTAGCTAGAGTCCTGGCAGGAAGGAAATGGCACACTCATATTGGTATCATCTAAGGAAAGATTGTTAAAATAACTATTTTTAAACGTACAAGCAAAATATAAGTATGACAAGAAATAATGCTGTGTCCTGGGTCTGTTGAAAGCTGATGCAGTACTGCTTCCACTCTGAAGAGGTAGGACAAGAGGCCACATGCTCACCAGAACTAAAACAGAGAGACAAGTTATAACTATACAATATTGAGCTAGAAGAGAAACCCGTTTGAAAAGTGGACATCCTGTGTGAACCCTCAGTGGCAAGCTCCTCCACTATGGAGAGGGTCTCCTGAATAGATTGGGTTGCCTTCATACAAAACACCATCAATAGAAAGAGGGACAATCAAGATTAAATGCCTTGACTTTACTTCCCCTCCTCCGTTTTCCTGCTGGTGCCTCCAATAACCAAACAAAGAACGGACTCTGCATTTCATCCACCATGAGTTCATTTTCAGGAGTAGAACTAGAAACCTGAAGATGCCAATCTACACTGGCAAAGAGCAGACTCTTTCATATGTCCCCACTATTGGGGCGAAATCACTATACCTAGGCAAACTAACACACATACACATACACTTTCTCTCTCTCTCCTTAAAAAGTGCATAATCTTTATAGTATACTAGAAACAGTGTTTCTATACAGCATCCCATTTTTTGCATTTTGACAACTTTTAAATAATATTAACCTGACTACTGGATAAATGAATCAATTTACTTAGGACAAATGCCTTGTTGCATATGTAATTCTATACGTCATAAAGCTAAAGCTGTAAGTTATATATCTATAACTTGTCTATACAGAGTACAAATGACAGTTTTCATGATGATTTTTTGAAATTGTAATACAAATTTAATTGAACCCTTATTAAATTTATATGATTTATGCCACACATTTCCTCCATATGTTAATGAATGTATGTGGATTTAATATGTATAGTATTATATATATTGATGTGTGTGTATATATAGAGAGAGAGAGAAAAAAAAATTCTGCTTGTCTTTGTAAATTTGTTTTCTGTATTTTTATTTCTTCCCAAATCTCTTTAAGATTGCTTCCTCAGAACAGGAACATATGTCTTTTGTAGTTGATGTTTTCATTTATGTTAAAATAATTTTTTGGCACATAATCCTTTCAAGTCTGTCATATGCCTTTGAAAGCTTCATTAGTTCTCTTAGGCCACTAGCAAATTACTACTTCAGTGCACCAAATGGTGCCCTTGTCACCTAAAATAGTTTATGCATTTTCTAAAATCATTCAACTTGCTCTCAGAAAATCATTTATCAGTGAGAAGCTGACTGTAAGAAAAAAGTTGCATAATTAATTGAGCATTATTATTTGCCAGTGATTCAATTCTCCCTTCTAGGTGGGAGCTAGAGGGATTCATAGTAGGATTCATAGAAGTCTCAGTGTAAACGTTGAACATACTTCCCTGTCAAAGACAACAGACTGTCATTTACCTGGCTCTGCTTCATGAAAACAGGATGTGCAGGTGTATGTATAGAACAAAGAACAGAAATCATACAGAAATTCCTCTAGGCTATGCAATGACCTGCATACCTTTAGACACAGGGCAACAGATGCTTTCAGACAATGATGAAAATAGAAGATTCTTAAATTCAACATGGTTGAGGTGACTCCAAAGAGTCAAATTTGAAAAAAGTTGCCTGTGATGAGAATAAATAATTATATAGAAAAAAATGAGAATCTTTCAACAATGCAAGTATCACAATTTTAAGTGATTGAACAAAATAGATTTGCTGCATATTAATAGTAGAGGACAATTTCTAAAACACAAACTCATAGCATGTTGTTCTAAGTAATATTTACCTTTCAATTTCACAGTTTCAATCATCAAAACCTTTTTTTCTCTAAACAAAGAGTCAGTAGTATTCAGTTCAGTACCTGGTTTCAAAGAAGCCAGAGCCACATTCTAGAATGCCTTAGAGAACCTTCCTCTCTAAGAGAGAAAAACTTTCTATAAATATACTTGAGAGAAAAATGATACGTTTTATTTTTATTCTCCAATGGCAGGGCATATATTTTGGGCTCACCTGGGTTATTTCACTCCTTTAGACTACTCTTTCAAAATATCATGAATTTTATTATAAAAAATTAACTATTTTGATTTATAATAATATGGAAAGCTCTCTAGTTAGATAAGACAAATAAAAAAGTTTCATAGAAGGTTTTACCCACTAATTAAGAGAAATTAAATGTGTTTGGTTCGAATAAAGCATGTACCTCATGATAGGGTTTGATATAAATCAAAACTAAACTTTCCAGTTCTACAACTATGTTGTTTCCAGTTTCTACAACTGAGATGGATTGAACAATTTGAATATTACACATAGCTCAGTGTTCTCCTCCTCAGCTATGTTGATATCTTCATAATATTTTACTTATATTGTTTGCTTATGGAAGTAAAACAGATATTAAACATATCACATTAAATTTTACTTATTTCTGCTAAAATACAGCAGAAAGTTGAAATATATTATTTAAAATTCAAATTTTGGTACTATCAAGAATCCCTGCAGATGCCATATAACTACAAAAAAAAGGTCAAGCTCTTCACCTGGGTTGTGCCTGCATTTTTCACTGAACAATGTATCTTACTCATTTTTTTTTTTCTGACAGCTCTACCTCAAGCAACAGACTGGGGTTGTACCATAATATACCTAATACCCATCTGATAGATGATTTTCTTGGAACAAATTGTTTACTTTTGTTTTATATTAAGACAATATTAATCATCATTCCTGTACACATATTCAGCAAATGTTTGTAACTGACTTTTGTCAGTAATTTAAAATGACTCTTTTATCAAGGAGCAGTACCTTTTTCAGTTTGGGTGAATATTGAAAACAATTGCACTCAATTGTTGTGCCTTTTTATACATTTTTAAACATGATATAAGAATTCCTGCTTCTCACACCCTTGATAATATCAGTAATCATTAAAATTAATTTAATTCAAATAGAAAATTACTGAGCACAAAGTTATTTAATTCTTCCTTATGAAATTTCTGGCATGATTTCAGTATTATACTACCAAATAAACACTTTAAAAAAATCTTTTACCTTTATTAATAAGTGATATACACCAAAAAGGTGGAAGAAACAAAGAAGAGATAAATTCTAGTACCCAATTGAAAACCTATACAGGCAATCTATTTCACAAACATCCAAAGTCACCTGTAATCACAGTCCGGTAATTTCATTGGGAGATGAAGTTTTCAGAATGAATACTGTCAGTTCAGACAGTATAAAATTCAAAAGCAATAAGTCATACTTTTGAGATCACAGACATTGTGAGGTAAAATTTTGGGATGGCCATCAGTAGTATGACAGCCCCTGGGAGCTACAAAATAAGGTCATATTTCTCTCTATGACTCCCTGCTCTTCTTTCTTCTTTCAGTGCTTTAATGTTTCTTTCTACTTCACACGTAAGCTTCTATTTGTTTATACACCATGTCCTTTCCTCTGCTTGTTTTCTTTACAAACTTATTTCATCTTACTTTGATATCGCTACTGACACGACTCATCATCTTTATACTCTTACAAAAAAATAAGTTATTGAAAGATTAGTCCCATGACAGTTCAACTGATTTTACCAATCTACTCCTTAGAAGAAAATAATGACAACAAATAATAGTTTTCTTTTGCTCACTACTGCCTCAAAATAGCTCTTTATGGTGAGGGTGAGTTATATATTCAATACACACTTAATTTGACAAGATCAGAACTAAATTGCTTTTCTTAGTAGTCTTGATTACAGCATATTGTGCTAAACTGTTATGTCTAACTGTGTAATCAAATACACTATAAACTGTCTTTTCTCTGAAGCATGCCAATGCCATACAAAAAGGAAGTGGATGAGAAATATGCACGTACAAATTCAGGCACTTTACTTAGGAAACACGCAAATGATGTTACACAGGCATTTCATCCAGAATCAGATCAAATAAACCTTTAAACACAAAGCTGGGTAGACAAAGCCATGCATTATATTAGCACAGCATTATGAAACACCACAAAGACAAACAGAGGTCATCTCAAAACCCTGGCAATTTATGCAATGTGTGTGGAGTTAGATATGTAAAGTGCTATTTTCTAACAATAGATCTAATGAAGTATGGTTACAGGCATCCGCAGCATATTCTAATGTGTCAATTCTCTAGAATAAACCAGGACCTTTTTTGAATGAGAATATTAGGTACTTCTTTATTCACTGAGAAAGAGTCTAAGACTTCATTAGTTTGGCTTAAGTACATGTTCTGAGTCCTTTTATCTTATCAATTGCTCCCATGAATTAATTTAGTTTAAGCAAATGTAGAGAATGAATACAAGCCCTCCAAGTCCATTTTAATAGATGTAGGTGTTTTCATGAATTGTTGTCAGATATGTTAAAAAGAGCAAGCATTTATGACCTCCAAAGCTACTAGAATGAAGCGTGTATAATTACGATGTCTACTTATTACTTCTGTTTGATCAAATTTATATTCTTGTGTTTTTAAACAATATTTGCAAGTGTAAACCATGGCTTCTCTGGGACAAGGTTCCTGAGGGATGGAAAAACACCTAAAAAATCATGTAGAAAATGTGATGATTATTTTCAAGAGACACATTTGCCAATGGCATAGAATGATACTAAATTATTTCCAAAGCATAGAGACAAGAAAATATGAAAGTGTTGAGGGTACTATTGTGTAATGAAAAGAGAATTGGTTTAGCAGTAAAGACTGATTTCTACTACATTCTCCAGCTTGTCTTTCCTAGTGATTGTGTAAAATTCACTCCACATTTCTAGGTATCACTTGTAGTCATTTACATACCAATCACTTTTAGATTTATTGTATCTCTATGAAAGTTTGGTTTTACATATGACTCTATCAACATAGATATTTTGATAAACATATTTTTGTCTCAAATGGTAGTATAAATCACACTTGGGGTAGATTTTATAAAAATATTTGAGGCTTCACCAAGAGGCATTCATTTATGAAAGATTCTACGTTTCATATCTTATACTGTCCCAAGAACAGCACTGAGTATACCTTTTAGATACACTTAAGTAGATGTGGTTTTTTCACGCAGAAATTATTGTCAATACAAAGGTTTGAACAAATGTATAACAGATACAAATGTGAGTTAAAGACATGAAAAAAAGTAAAAACTCATTTACAGTAAAAAAAAAAGAAAGAAAAAACAAGCAAACATTCTTTTCTTTTCTTTTTTTTTTTTGAGTCAGAGTCTCACTCTGTTGCTCAGACTGGAGTGCCGTGGCTGCTCCTGACCACTGCAGCATCGACCTGCTGGGCTCCAGCGATCCTTCCATCTCAGCCTTCCAAGTAGCTGGAACTACAGGTGCACGCTACCACTCCTGGCTAATTTTTTATTTTATTGTAGAGATGAGGTCTCACCAAGTTGCCCAGGTGGGTCTCGAACCCGTGGGCTCAAGCAATCCACTCACCTCAGCCTTCCAAGGTGCGGGATTACAGGCTGAGCCACCGAGCCCGGCTAAGCAAACATTCTTAACTTCAGATTATATTGACTAAATCTGTGTATGCCTTGTAAAGATGAAAGAGCTATTTAAAAGTATATATATTTCATTAACACCAAAAAAGAACTACTGACATATAAATTTTTTAAAAATATACATGATATATAAGAGAAAAACTACAAGACTCAGATTAAAGAAATCAAGGACCTTAATAAATGGAGAGGTATCTTATGTTCATGGATAAGAAGACTCAATATTGTTAAGATGTCATTTTTTCACAAGTTAATCTATAGATTCAACCCAATCCCAATCAAAATGCCAGCAAGTTATTATGTGAGCATCAACAAACTGATTCTAATGTATATATGAAGAAGCAAAAGACCCAGAATAGTCAACACAATATCAGAGAACAAAGTGGGAGGACTGAAGCTGTCCAATGGCAAAATTTACAATAAAGCTATGATAATCAAGCCAGTGTGAAGGTGCTACTGCCTAGTGAAAGAATAGGCAAATAATTCAATATAATTGTATAGGATGTCCAGAAATATACTGATACAAATTTAGTCTCCTGATCTTTGGCAATGGAATAAAGACAGTTCATGGAGCAGAGACAGTCCTTTCAACAAACAAGGTTGAAACAACAGGATATCCACCTGCAAAATAATGAATCTAAATGCAGATGTTGCACTTCTCACAACATTTAAATCAGAATGAGTAATAGACCTAAGTTAAATGCAAAACTTAAAAAGCTTCTAGAAGTTGAGATGGGAAAAAATTGAGGTGATTTTTGGTTTTGTAGTGATTTTTTAAAAGAAACACATTAAAAGCATAATTCATGAAGAAATAAGTTGGACTTTATTAACATTATTTTTTCTTGAAATGACACTATTGGCCATTGCTTTGTTAAACTCTGCTGTCTCCATGTGACTCTGGGAGCTATAGCCACCATCTTTTCTTAGTTTTGGCTCCCTCTCCTACTTTGGGGAGGTGAATCTCCTCTCTCTCTCCTTCTATCTCTCTTATTTACTTTCTAAATAAACTGCTTGAAAAGAAAGAAAGAAAGAAAGAAAGAAAGAAAGAAAGAAAGAAAGAAAGAAAGAAAGAAAGAAAGAAAAAGAAAGAAAGAAAAAAAAGAAGGAAAGAAAACGACACTATTCATATACAAGTCACAGACTGGCAGAAAAATTCACACAATTTCTGATACAATTCAAAATGGTGAAAGGATCAAATTCTGACAAGAATGTAAAACAATATATACATAGACCGCTTATGTACTCAGTCCTGACTTGTACCCTACATTAAAAAGAAAAGAAAAGAAACACTCTTTCATTGCTGCTAGGAATGCAAAATGGTACATCCACTTAGGAAGACAGTTTGGAAATTTTTTACAAAACTGATCATAGTTTTACCATATAATTCAGCAAATGTACTCCCAGGTATTTTTACACAAATGACTTGTAAACTTATTATGTGTACACAAAAACCTGCATACAGATATAACTGCCAACACTTGTACACTACCAAGATGTTTTTCAACAGGAGAGTGGATAAATAAATTGTAGCTCATCCAGATGATGTAATATTATTCAGAGCTAAAAAAAAATATGAAGCCATAAAAAGATATGGAGAAACCTTAAATGCACATTTTACCTTAAATTATTATGTGAAAGAAAGGCAGTCTGGAAGGGCTACATGCAGTATGATTCTTATTATGTGCCGTTCTGGAAAAAGCAAAAATACAGAGACAGTGCAGATATGCTGGTTACCAAGGATTTGGGGAGAGAAAGGGAGAAATGAATAGGAAGAGCACAAATAATTTTTAGAGCTGTAAAATTATTCCATATATTATTGTAATGGCAAATGCATGGCATACGTCTGTCAAAACTCAAAGAACTCTACAAAGAGTGAGCCCTAATAAAAATTATGGATTTCAGTTAATATTCATGTATCAATATTACCTCATCAATTGTAACAAACACCACACCAATAAAAAAATTAATTCGCAGGGGAAATTTGTGTGGAGGAGCAGTTGGATAATGAGAACTTACTGTACTTTCTGTTCAGTTTTTCTGCAAAATTCAATCTGCTCTAAAGAAATCTATTTTAAAATATGTGCATTCTATTAAGACTTTTTGGAAGAAAATTAGTTCAAAGTATGACCTACAAGAATCAGCAAACATCTAAGAAGTATCTAGCTTTTAAAAAAAGAATCATCTAAAATGGAGAAATTGGAGAAATGCAAGGAACATTTACCAGTTTATTGGCCCAATCTAAAGTTTTTTCATTTAGAGAATTTTCTGTGTTAATATAAAGGAAACTACTGAAAAAAGGAAAGAAGGGGTTTATGCTGAGAGAACAAAGCTCTCTGAGTTCATCACCTCCGTGTACATCTTCTAACAGTCAAAGAAACTAAATATGCCATGGATTATTCAGATCAACACTTTGAAAATCAATGTAGTCCCAAAGCTTATGTCCCTCTTCTGAGTTTCCCCAGGGTCTACACCAAAAGTAACATTTGATCTCTTGAATAAACAGATAGTCTTTGTTTGTGACTTCAGATCAAAGCTAGTACACAGATGGGGAATCTCCTGGGAAAGGAAGTGGAAAGGATTCGTGGCTTATACTAAGCTGGTTGTATATTTTCCAACTTCCTGAGTGCCTATAAAAATCTACTAAATCACCTGGCTAACAACATCACTGTGAAAAAATATTTTAGATAATTCTTCTCACATCCCAGTCTTGGGGGGGGAAAAGCTTTTATGCTTTCAAAAGCTTCTCTTACACTGTTTTCAATACGCATAATCTATTATTTCACTTTACTTTGGTTATAGGAACCTTATGTCTGTTATATATTATGCTGACTAAAGGTTCTTGGTGATGTCCCTGAGTGTGTCAATGATTTGCTAATGAAATTCTGGATCTCCCTTTATCTCAAATTTGTGTAAATGACAACTCTCTCTCTCTCTCTCTCTCTCTCTCTCTCTCTCTCTCTCTCTCTCTCTCTCTCTCTGTGTGTGTGTGTGTGTGTGTGTGTGTGTGTGTATTTGTGTATGCATATATACACGTATGTCAATGGAGATATGTTGCTGAAGTTGATTGCATTCCAGCTAACATAGTACTTGATTGCCACCCCAAGCATAACAGAATAGAACATACTTCCAAAAACACACACAGTACAATCAGTTGGCTACAGGTAGAGACATACATAAGTAAGACACCGGGCTTCCCTGTGAAGAGTGCTCTTATGGAAAAATGTGTTTTGTGCTCTTAAAAGCACACTTACAAAATGAACTTTTGGACTACAGTCATTCTGAGGATGGAAACAGCCTGGAGGTACAATTCTTACAGCAGCGTGAGAATAAAATCTATTCTTAAATCCCATAGCTAGTTACTTGTTTTATCTGGTGTCTAGGTCATCTGCTCTCTAGTTCATTGCTCTTTCTACTAAGTTTTTCTGTTTTTGTTCTTGGCTTCTCACCTACCAAATTACATTTGACAAGTACCACTTAAGGTTATCATTGTAGATCATTATAGCTCATTTCCCTAGCACCTCAAACCAAAGGGAAGTAGGACAAAGAAAGTGAAGAAAAATAAATCCTCAGGTTCAAAGAAAAGTACAAAGCGCCATGCCATTCCCAGGGCTATAGATACCACTAATGCTTATAGCACTGAAAAAAATAAGCAGTCTGTGCTGTTGTTACTAGTTGCCTACTAAAATTGTTTACATTGATCTAATATTGCTAGTAATGTCTTTGTGTTCTGTTATCATGGTTTATTTTTAGATTACCGATCTTCTAGAGTGCTTTGGGGGCAGATGAAGGAACAATGTGGAGTATGTGCTCTTTTCTTCTATATAGAAAAATAAAGAGCCTTTAGTGTGGAAGAAGACCTTCTGTGTCTGAGCTTGTTGTTTATAAAAAGCTTTATTTTCTTTTTCCTTTCAGTTTAATCCTATTCTGCCCCTCCACACACTTGACTTCTTCTGCAGCCTCTTTACTTCAACTGAAATATTTATCACTTTTGTCTCCTTTTTACATCATCTGTAACTCATACAAAAAGAAGAAGCAATTTTTTTTAAATGAGGAACTTTATAATTTTAGGCTTGGATTCTTATGAAAGGTGATATTGTTGAAATTATTATACAAGGTAATCTTCATCAGCTCTTTAAGTGAAATGGGGATATTATCAACTCATTTTATGAAACTGTTACCATTCGTAAATTAGAGTTAATGACAATTTTGATTAAAGATCCAGCAGTACATGTACCTGACTATTAACAGCATGTGATACATGTAAAGTAAATACAAACTATAGTGGTTGCTCATTCTCTAATCTCTCCTCCAAAATTTTTTTTTACCGTTTGTTGTCCTGTTTTATGCCCTGAGAGGTTGCTGTCTGGAGGAATGTCAGCCTAGAGCACCTTTGTCTCTGGCTTTCTATTGGCTGCACGCAGGCAGGAGGCTCTACAAGACATCAGAAGGCAGAAGGACAGAGCTTTGGAGATGATGACCCTTACTCCTGAGATAATGAAGTAACTGATGTCAGTTATTTTGAGCCACAGTCATTGTAGGTGGCTCATCTATAACAGTAACTCTCAGTTCACATAACAACTCCTTCCTTTACCCAAGGTCAAGACTGCCTTAGTGTTGCTATTCTCTTCATTATCTCGTTTTAGTTTCATTCATTCAGTACGTTAATCTATAAATAATCCTCCAATGATTTCTCTTCATTCAAGTCTTTTAAGTGTGCCATCATATCCCTACTAAAACTTGAACTCTACAATACTACCTCTACCACCCCCACCACCAGTACTAGAAAACTACCTGTGGTACTATAAAAATGACAACCCCTGTTACCACTACAATTACTCTTATTACTAGTACGACTACTGTTGCTTCAATTATTGTTACTATAAGTAGGATAATACCAACAATAAAAGTAATGTCACTATGCTAGGACAAACCTGAAGGGAAAGAGAAATTACAAGGGAGAACTCCCCAAAATTGAATTATCTTTTTGAGGACAGGCCCCTTGTAATACAGTTGGAATCTGTTTCTTCAGATCCAATGGTCAACCAAAGTTTTTATCTGGAAGTTTTAAGAAATTTGGGTCACGATTTGCAGAAGTAGAGTCCAAAGTTTTGGCAAACAGGTGACTGGTTCTTTCACCATGACAACACACCTGCCAACACCATGCTGAGTGTTCAGCAGTTTTTGACTGAAAACAGCATGACCTCCATTGCCCCACCCTCCTTATTCAACTGATCTTGCCCTAAGAGACGTTTTTGTTGTTGTTTCCTCAAATGAAAAAAAATCCTTAAAAATAAACTGCTGATGTGGAAAAGGTGAAACAAAAGAAATGGCAGAAGCTCTAAAAGGTATCAAAATTGACAATTTCAAAGCTGTTTTGAGCAATGGAAAACACATCTTGATAGATATATTGCATCAAACCAGAGTACTTTGAAGGCAACTGAAATTTAAACATGTAAGAAAAAAATACACATATTATAATAAATAAATTTCAGTGTTCATGAGTCCTTCCTCATGTATTTGTTATTGTTTTTTCTATGAATGAAAGCATTCAACTATCATGTCTTTAAAATTTAGAGCACAAATCTTTTAATTTCCTTTTTGTTTTTTCCTGTACTCTCCAAAAATCATGGTAACTTTTTCATCCTCATCTTCTTCAATAACTGTCTAGCCAGTACTTACCTTCTATTCCCACAGTAGTTCATTCCACAGAAGTCATTTTTATGTTATTGTTATACAAATGAAAATAAATTAGCTACTGCATTAGCTGCATACTCTTAATTGTTTGTCAAGCCAATCAGTAAGTTAGGTGATATAATTGTAGATGGGAAATCATCACAAAGACATCAGGCATGTTCAATGGCAGTAAAGTTCTTACTGACATCAATTTGTCACACATTCTTGTTGACAAAAGATGCCAAACTGTGTGACGTATTTAAGAAGGATTATTCTGAGTCAAATGTGAATAACTTAGGCCCGTGACTCCACCCTAAGAGGTCTTGAGAACCATGTCTGAGGTGGTTGAACTGCAGCTTAGTTATATACCTCTTAGGAAGAAAGAAGTTACAAAAAACAGAAATCAATACAAGAAGACAGAACATCTCCAAGTGGGACAGTGGGGGAGGTGGGGAGGTAGTGGGTGGAGGGGAGGTTGCCAATTATAGATGGATTCAAAGATTTCCTTGCAATTAGTAGTCAGAGTTAGGCTTTTTGGGAAAGGAATTTTTAAATCAGTAAAGGAAATATATTGAAATACAGGGCATTGAGATAAGGGATAAGGGGCAGTTTGAGGACATTTTTTGATATGTAGATGAAGCCTCAGAGATGACAGCCCTGAGACAGTATAGACAGAAAAGTCTGACTCCTCTGGGGAATCCCTGCGAAGGGGATTGTATACAGATGCAAATTTCCTGAAGAGAAGGCTTTGCAGGGTCATACAATATTTTTAATGTTGATATTTATCTATTATATGATGCCATGCCAGAGACAGGTTGAAAAGTAAGCCACATTCTATAGCGTTAATTTTTTAAAAAAGTCTAATAAGACTCCACAGGTCCTTTAGCTAGAAACTAGCAAGACAGAAAAAAAAAATCAGACTTCAGTTCTCATTATTTTTGATGAATTTAGTGTGGTTTCTTCAGGACATGTATTATTTTCTTAAAGTAAGAGTAAATCAACAACTGGATAACCATCTATAATAGATGTCATGAGAAGATGAGAAGACACTGCATTTGTATAATTGCTCAATGCCTCAGACCCTACCTATATGTATTAGCCAAGAATCATGTAGAAGAATAAGTGCTGTTAAATAACACTAACTGGAATATGCTACAGGAATTTTGACTTCTTGAGACATTGGCTGACACTTTATCACTCTGTGAACACTCTATATTATATACACATATATAATATATATTCATGTAATTCTTTAATTGTATGAATGTCTCATATTTTCTCATATTTTCTTTAACTTTTAATTCATTATTGTTTCAAAATAGATTTCATCTTGATATATACATCTTGTCTTGTGATGTCAAATAATCTTATTTAAGTACACTTTCATATTTACTAACTTTTAAAATTCCCATGCCTGGTGTTAGTCCTCGATGGCATTAAGAGATATTCCTCAAATACAAAGTGCCTCTGTTCAAAACTCTGATTTTCCAATGTCTGAAAATGAATTAGTACTGTAGTCACCAAAAGTGAAACATGCTAAATTTTTTTTTAAAAAGTGTTCTATCCCATGGATCCTAGAGTTTTTCCTTCATCGCCAAGATAGTCATTAATACCAAAAGAAAAAAAATCACAGAATGTAGTTAGTGTTTTGATTGACATTCCTGCCTCATTCCATGTGGCAAGTTTAAGTATTTTATTATGCTATATGTGTTTCTTTTTATATGGTTGTAATTGTGATAGGCACATAAATGACAGTATCAAAATTATTCTTGTTTTGGAGTCTTGTTAGTTTGAAGCAACTGTCAAAATCTCCCTTCTCTGAAAATTATAAATTCCATCTGAAAACCCCTCCTGCACAATTTTTGGCAAATTGTGCTTTCTCCTACTTTTCACTTATAAGTCCTGGAATTATACTTCCTCAATGACCAGTCTTTCTTGCCCTACCTCGATCTTCTCACATAAATTCCCTAAGAATGCCAACACAGAGCCTCTTATCTCAAAAAGAAGGTGTTCCTAAAGACATGCAAACAAGCTTTTACTTAAAACTCCCCCTCTTAAAATTTTTCTCTATATACTTTTTCTATCATCTCTCTTTAGTACTGTAAGCCTTCTTTTTTTGTGCTTAATCAAGTCTTGTTTGACATCAGTTCAGATTTTCTTGGGGTCACTATTCAAAAACATCTGCATTAAGAAGTATTTATTAACTACATACTTCAGGCTAGGCAATGGTCTCGGTGCCTGGGATAAAATCATGATCAAAACCAGACACAGTTCTTGCCCTCGAGGAATTTAGAGCTTAATAAGAGCATTAGTCACATAATATCACAAATGCATGGAGAACTATAACAAACAAGCATAATGATAGAAATATTATTTTATAAGAACATATAGCAGGGTAGCCTGGCCTGATCTGAATGTTCAGACTGGGCAAGTGTAGAAACCAGAGAAAGTTCTGTAAACCATAATGAAGATTTGTCTCTGTTTTCTAAGAGCATTGGGAATCCAATAAAAGATTTTAAACAGGATGAAATATGGTCAGATTTGTCATTTTAAAATTTAACTCTGATTTTCATTCTAGAAGTAATCTAAGGAGGACAAATGGATGCAGGAGTGCATTTAAGTGACTATTCTCAAATTCTAGGTGCTCCAGGTATTTATTGCTTCATCACAAACCACCTCAAAACTTAGAAGGGTAAAACTGCAACCATTTTGTTAAACTCACAAATTTGGATAGGCACAGGAAATACAGCTTTCCTTTGCTCCATAATATCTGAGTTTTCAAGTGAGGAGAGTAGAATAGCTGAGGGTGACTCCTGGAGCTCAGAGCTGAAGTCATTGGAGGGTTCTTCATCAACACCTGATCAGCATGATTTGAAGGCAAGCATAGCTGGCTTGTGGGCCAGAGCCACTGTATGTGACGTCTGCATGGGGACTTAACTTCTTTTTTTTTTTTTTTTTTTTTTGTTGGAGTCTCGCTCCTTCGCCCAGGCTGGAGCGCAGTGGCGCGCACCCTCACGGCCACCTAAGTGTCAACCTTCTGGGCTCCAGCAATC
>NW_007249381.1:399556-421988 GCF_000164805.1 Carlito syrichta
ATGAGGTCTCGCTGCCCAGGCGGGTCTCGAACCCGCGGGCTCAGGCAATCCACTCACCTCAGCCTCCCAAAGGTGCGGGATTACAGGCTGAGCCACCGAGCCTGGCTGGGATTTAATTTCTAATCGGACTCCTTACATGGTGATTTGGGATTCCCGACTGCCACCAGCAAACAATAGAAAACTGCAGGGTCCTTTATGACTTGGCCTTAGAAGTAACATGGCATCATTTCTGCCCTTCACTATAGGTCAAAGTATTCACAAGTTCAGTGAAATTCAAGGGGAAAGGTCCAAAATCCCCAAAGCTTAACGGAAGGTGTTAAAGAATTTGCAGCCCTGCATTTACTTCCACTATAGTCAATAGGTAATGTTAATAGGAATTATTGAAGTTAATATGACCAGAATATGGTATATTTCAAGAATATTGACAATCTTTTATGTTATAATGTCCTTGATTCATTCCTTGAACAGGTTTTTGTTTCTTTTATTTAAGCAGTATTAGAATTCTATAAGTTTAGAATTGCGTTGATCTTTTCAAAGGATCAAACTTGGTGTTTGTTAGCTTTTTCTATTATACACATATTCTATTCCAGTAAAATTTTAAAATAATTTCCTTTCTTATGCTTATAGATATAATTTGCAGATTTTTGCTAACTCCTTAGAATCGTCCTTATAACTTTGATTTCAGTTTTTCTTTATCTAGAGCATGTATAGCCAGCTCTTAAGGCCCATTTCAATGGCATTCTTCCAATTTTGATATCAGTTTTTCATTTCATTTAAAATATCATAAAATTTCCATTGTGAGTTTCTGATAAAAGACTTTAAAAGTGTGTTGGTTAATTTCTAAGTACATAAAGATTTTCTGCTCATTTTTTTCTGTATTGGTGTCTACCTTAATTTTACTTTGGTCAGAGGATACACTCTATATTTTATTTGTGCTTTGAAATGTGTTGAGACTTGCTTGGTAGTTCACCACAGGCAATTTTCGTTTCATGTTTCATGAAAACCTAAAAAGAATATGTGCTTTGCAATTGTTGTGTTTACTTGTTCTCTGTATAGCAATTAAACAATTTTGCTAACTATGATTTCAAATCCTATGTATTTTTGCAGATTTTTCTGGTGTTCTACTGATTACTAAAAGTTAAACATTTCCTACTGATTTCAGATTTATTTCTCTTTTTAGTTCAATAGATTTTTGTTATATACATGAAAAACTATGTTGTTAGTTGCATAGGAATTCTTACTTATTTCTGGTGAATTGACACTTTAATTATTTCAACTGTTTCTATTTATTTACAATGATACTTCTTGCCTTAATTCTACTTGTACTTTTAACATATCATAAGCACTATTGTTTTGTTTTATCCAAGTGGTATATATTTGGATTTATCCGCATGTATATTATCGCATCACTCTTTACTTCATCTTATATCTCTGATATGAAATTTCAGATTATGTTCCACCTACCCATAAAATAAATATTTCCTATGAGTATATAATTCTAATTTGGCCGTTATTTTCTTTCAAACACTTTGTAATATCATTCCCTGTTTTCACCCATGCACTGCTTTTCTTAATAAATCAGCTGCTTATCTGAGATTTGTTCCTTGGGAAAGAGTCTTTATTCCTTGGCTACTTTCATGATTTATTATTATTATTATTTGTCTTTGATTTTTAGGAGACTTGCTATAATGTCCTAAATCTTTCACATTTTTTTCTAGTTTAAGTTTCTAGTCATTCAATATAATTCAGAAGAACTCTCAGCTAATATTTTTTATATGTTGCTTTTAAACCATATCTCATTCTCCTCCTGGACTACAATTACATACAATGTTAAAACTTTCTATCTTGATCCAAATGTCTGCTACACTCTATTATGTGTTTCTCTCGTTTCATTTTTTTAACTTCTGTGTATATATTTTCTACTGACATGTCTTCTGATTGACCAATTCTTTATCATCCAAATAATTTAGTCTTAAATTTAGTTAGTGCTGCCTTCATTTCTAGATATTAGATTTTTTTTACACTTTTGAATTATTTTCTGAAATTCTCATTCCTGTCATTTAATTACTTGAAAATGTAATTATATTTATTTTAAAGTCCTGTCATGTCTGGATGTGGTATGGATTTGTCTCTGTTGTCAATTATTAAACATGATTTTTGGTCAATTTTTATTTT
Source organism: Carlito syrichta (assembly GCF_000164805.1). Lineage (NCBI taxonomy): Eukaryota > Metazoa > Chordata > Mammalia > Primates > Tarsiidae > Carlito > Carlito syrichta. Next base: position 401,732 of record NW_007249381.1, read on the forward strand.
GCGAGATATGATTATTTTTTAAATAACATAATCCCAAGACACTCAAAGAGGACATTTTTTTCCCTTAATAAAACATCTAGATATGAACATTCAAATTCTAAATAAAGGCTGACTGAATTTGAACTTAGCCTCAATGTTTTCCAGCACTGGTCAATTCTTCAATCACCTTTAGAACTTTATGGTCCTAACTGAAAGCCTCGGGATGGTTATAAAAGACCATTATCTTTTTCTCTTTTTTTAAATTTCAGACTTTTTATAACAAAAATTCTATGCAAAATTGAGAGGAAGGTATAGAAATTTTCTATGTACTCCTTATCACCACATTTACATAACTTCATCTATTATCCACATCCCCCATTAAAGTGGTACATTTCTTACAATTGATAAACCTATATTGACACATCATAAACATTTTTTTCTTCGTTTATTTATTTATTATTATTTAAAAAATTTTTATTACAAAGATGTGGGGTACAACTCAGGGTTAGGTATACAAACATTGATCATGCAGGTGCCCTTGTTGATGAGGTATACCCCTCCCTCCCCAAGCAGTTTCCCTCAACTGCCAATCCCATTCCCCTCTCCTGACAGTTTCCCACTACTGTCAATCCCTTTCTTACAGCATTGTAATTGTACAAGGTTCGCTTATGAGAGAGAACATATGGAACTCTGTTCTTTGTTTCTGTGATAAATTACTGAGTATGATTGACCCCAAATCCATCCAAGTTGCTGAAAAATCTATATATTTGTTCTTCTTTATGGCTGCATAATATTCCATTGTCTATATGTACCACACTTTTTTTTTTTTAATCCAGTCCAGCTTTGATGGGCAACATGGTTGTTTCCATGTTTTTGCTATTGTGAATAGAGCTGCAACAAACATACGTGTGCAGGTATCATTTTTGTAGAATAATTTGAGTTCCCCCAGGTATATTCCCAATAGGGAAATTACTGGGTCATATGGAAGGTCAATTTCTAGTTCTTTCAGAAATTGCCACACTGTCTTCTAAAGAGGTGGCACTAGTTTGCATTCCCACCAGCAGTGTAGAAGCATTCCTTTTTCTCCACATCCTCACCAGCATTTGTTGTTGTTTGTTTTATTAATGATGGCCATTCTTACAGGGGTTAGGTGGTATCTCAATGTGGTTTTGACTTGCATTTCTCTGAGGATGAGTGAGGTTGAGCACTTTTTCAGACACATCATAAGCATTTAAAGTCCATAGTTTACATTAGAGTTCACTATTGGTATTGTATATTATATGTGCTTGGGCAAATGTATAATGCAATGTATCCATAAATATATTCAAAGAATATTCTGATTGCCTTAATAATTCTCTGTATTCCACCTATTCTTCAGTCTTTCTTCCACCCCAAGCCCTGGAGACCACCCATCTTCTTATATCTCCTTAGTTTTGTCATTCCCAGAATGTCACATAGCTGAAGTCACACAGTATAGAGACTTTTTAGATTCATGTCTTTTCTTTGCCTTAGTAATATGCATTTAAGGCTTCTCTCTATAAGTATCCACATACAAGTTTTTGTGTGGACATAAATTTTCATCATTTTTGGTTGGATATCAAGAAGTTTGATTGCTGGATCATATGGTAAGACTATGTTTTATAAGAAATCACCAAACTGTCTTCCAAAGTGGCTGTGTCATTTTGTACTTGCACTAGCAATGGATGAGAGTTTCTATTGTGCCACTTTCTCACTAACATTTGGTGCTGTTAGTATTCTGGATTTTGGTCATTCTAAAAAAGTATGCAGTGGCATTTTATTGTTGCTTTAATTTGTATTTCCCTAATGACATATGATATGGAACATCTTTTTTTATGGAACATCTTTTTATATGTTTATTTGTCATCTGAATATTTTCTTTGAAGAGGTGTCTGCTAAGGTCTTAGGCAGGCCCCATCATGAACACCATTTTTTCTTTTCCGTCCATTGAGTTTGCTGAAAGTTTTATTCATCCTTTCAGATATCCAGTCTTTGATTTTAAATTATCGAATGCCTTGATGTTAAAAGCCATACTGAATATTAGGATCACTGGACTTCTGTTAGCTCTGGGATTTTGGTATTACAATCCTCATTATCTTTATATTTCATATAGATTTTTAAAAATATATTTTTTTCTGCTTTACTAGTTAACTTCATCAGGAAGATTGGTTAGAAAGGTGTATTCTACAATATCCAAAAGCAGATCCCTCCTCCTGCTTCATTTTTATTCATAGGTTTGTCCCTGGTTAAATATTAGAGATTTATGCATTTGCTGACTGGATCCTTTCACTATAATACACAGAGAGTTTTTCTGTTTGTTGTGTATTTTTCCCCACTCTATGATATATTCACAGTTTTGAAACTAGTGATAGTCACATAGGGGACAGACCTTGCTCATTCATGGAAACAAAATTCAGATAAGAGGTCAGGGTAGAAAATATCAATTTTGGAAAACATTGATGAAGTTTTGTGCTTTTAAGAGGCTTTATCACACATATGCACTCTTCAGTCGAGTCCTGATTGATTAAGTGGACCAACATGATGTTTATGTTTGAAGAACCATTATTAACACAAATTATGTATGTGTTATTGAACATTGTAATATTTGTGGGAAATCATAGTATATATACATTTAATATAGATCATGCTTACAACTCTGATGCATGCAGTGAGTTCATACCTTTCCAAACACAAAAACAGTGATATGCATTCTCATGCTCAGAGTAAAAAGACTCACATACATATAATAGGAATTTTTGAATAAGTGTATCATTTTGCATTACAATACATTGTATTTTAAGAATTTAACTACATAACAAATAATCAATTTATTAAAATGCATTTTGAAATTATGCCTTTTTTACAAATGCAGAATTAAATTTAACTATGGGTTCTTCCAAAACAAATAATCAAAATATTCATTTTTAAGATTCTAATATCCATGATTTTCATTTTTAACTTTGTAGAAACAATTTTACATGACAGAAAGTTAAAACAACCTGAAATCATGCTAATTTTGATGGAAATAGCATTGTCCCCAGGGCTCACAATGATGAAATGACATAAGATCAAAGTACTATCCAAACCATGCCCAGTGAATCTGTCTTCAACAACATCAATCAAATAATAAAAAACAGACTTCAAAAATGCCTCGAAATGCATAATGTACATGGAGAGATACATTGATATAAACCTAATTATTTTCTAGAAAAATTAAGCAATAATCTACTTAAAATATTGTTTAGTATTACAAAAAAACCAAAATTGTGATGCTGACTGAAGTAGTAGAGTAAAATTAAACCAGTTTCATTTTAGAAAAAAAATTAAAATAAGCCAGTTCAGCATTTAAATGAGGACACTAGGGAAAACATAAAAATAAATCAGAATAAGTTTGAAAAGAAAAGTAACAAAATTGAAAGCTGAAGTATTCTAATAAACTCGTTAAATCAATCTAAGAAATTTAACAATTTGGAATGAAGCTCATTCATTTACCATTAAATGACTCAATCTAAGAAATAATATTTTTTAAAATGAATCTAATTTTGGTATGTATATTTAATAAATAATTTTAGATTATACATTAAAAATGAGGAGCATAGAAAAAAGGATATATAATACTATATCACAACATTCTAAAACTTAGGTGAACTAAATATGCTTTTGATTATTATGGAGTCTTGAAATTGTCTCAAGGAGAGATGAAAATGTTTGACAAAAAAGCGGAATTTGATTAGTTTTTCAAATGAAATTTCCTTCAAAACAGGTACTAGGTCTAGATGAATCCATGAATTCATGAGGCAGGAAATTAGCTTTGTGATTTGGCTGTGAGTAGAAGCCAGAAAGTTCCCAAGGAGATTGTTTGCAGGAGAAGAAACAACACAGAAAACTCTTGCAAGAAACTAAAATAAAGATCACATATGTGGTAGGAAGTTGATTTAGCAAAACTGTGGCCTGCAGCAACATAAAAAATAGAAAAGCAATCTTAGATCTGGTGGCTCTGACTTAGGATATTTTCAAGGAGAATATCAAAAGCACCAACTGCTTTATTTTAACCACCTATGATAGGTAAGAATATAGAAAGATAAGATTAAGTTCGAGATGTTTGACTTTAAGCAGAATTTAGTCAAAATGTAAAAAAGTCAGGATTTTCGGGGTTATCCGGCATAAAATTTCTTCAAAGTAGAAAATGACATCAAGGTAAAGTTCAAATCCACGGGGCTGCCAGCAAAACAAAACCTCAAGGGAAAGTTCATATTACGGGGGCGACTATAAACCCTTTGCCATGGCATCAGAAGGATTTAAGGCGTTGCCTTGTGGACCATCTCAGCCAGACCAGAGAACAGCACTTTTTTGGTAAGCATCAAATAGTAAATATTTTAGACTTTTTTTTAGCCATACGATCTCTGCAGCAACACTCAACTCTGCTATGCTAAAGGGAAAGCAGCCATAAATAGTACATAAATGAAACAGGTGTGGCTGTTTCAACAGAACTTTTTTTTTTTTTCTAAAAAGTGGTGGGTCTCATTAGCCACCCTTTGTTAAACTGTGCTAATGGTTTGTTTAGTGAGCTATACAAAAAGATATATCTAAGTTTCGTAAGGGTGTGCCTCTTAGGTTTCCTCTGGTAAGCCAGAAGGCTTCTAAGCATCCTAAGGGTGTTGCTGTTCCATACTACTCTGACTCCTAGTGCATGTCATACAAGGAAGATTATCTCAGAGAAATCTAAGGGCATGCCTGTTGTACGATGAAACCGTCTCAATACAATTTAGAAAAAAAATTTTTCCCTGCATTATTTTTAGGAGAACTGTATTGGCAGAATCATCATTAAGTTGCAATAAAAGTGACAAAAGTGACTCAAAATGAAAGGAACCCTCTGGACTCCAATCTTTTATGCATAGTAAACAGACTGGAAAAATAACTCAGCTGCAAACACAGGCCAATTTCTAATGAAAAAAGAAGATTTAAAAGGTGCCAAAATATAGAACCAAACACCATAGAAAACCTCCTGAAGGGGAAGGCCTGGGCCCTAATCAAGGAACTAATACATGTAATTGGCTAAATTTGAGAATTATTATGGATCAGTGACTTCTACGAACACCCTGTTCTTCCTGTTTCCTAATGGGAGTGTCCACATATCTGACAGGCTCATCATTATAAATTGAATGTTTGAGAGACAGATAATTTGTCTCTTTAGCTCATAGGTTTTTCCAGATGAGAGGAATTATGCATTTGTAGATTTGCTTCCAAGGAGCATCAGCTGACTTAGGATCCTTGAACTGACTTAGATAATGAGATCTTGAACTTGCTATTGATACCTGTACTTCAGCTGATGATGTAAGAATAGAGAATATTTTCTTTCATTCCACCTCACTTTGTTGCACTTGGCAGATATTGGATGCTTTTAAATTGTAGGTTTGTGGAAACCCTGAATCAAGCAAGTCTATCAGCACCATTTTTCTGACAGCATGTGCTCACTTCAACCACATCTGCTCTTACTTCCTCCATTGAAGTCTTAACGTCTAATTCTCTTTAAGCCAGTTAGCATATGCACTTACTTAATTCTACCATTAGAACTTTGAGAAAAGGCTTTGAAAACACTGGCATAAGGCAAAATTGAAGAATAGGAAAATATTTATTTCATTAAGTACAGTAAATGCACGAGAATAGGAATAATAACCTAAAAACAAATAGAGGGTAAATTATTGAAGCACCTACAAGTCCCAAAATTTGGTAGTGACACAATCATGGCTCACTGCAGGTCTCAACCTCCTGAGCTCAGGAGATCCTTCTGCCTCAACCTTCTTAGTAGCTAGAACTTACAGGCGCATGCCGCCATGCCTGACAAATTTTGGGGTTTTTTGTCTGTTTGTTTTAGAGACAAGGTCTCTCGCTAGGATGCATCGGTTGGTCTCAAACTCCTGGGTTCAAGTAATCTTCCTGCCTCGGCCTCCCAAAGTGCTGGGATTGCAGGTGTGATATATCTAAAACTGATTTTATAATGCATTTTGAAAAGTTTATTTATGGGACCAGAATTCTGTTCTAGAAAGTTTAAGCTGATGAGCTTATGTGAGATGTATAGGTGAAGCAGACTAGGAGGAGTATACTAACAGCAGAAAACTAATATCTGAATCAGAATAGATATAGAGGCATTCATACATTCGTTAAAAGAAGGAAGCAAAAAACAAAACAAAAGAGGTATGGGCGGAAGTTTAAAAAAAGAGGCAACATACGGGAAGAAGAGTGGAGTGGAGAGGGGAGTAGGAAAAGAAAAGACTGGAAAGGACAGGAGAGGATGGTAGAGGTAAAGAGAGGTGAATAAAGGAAAAAAGAGGATAAGAGAGTTAAAAAATATGTAAATTCCTTATATATTGGTATCCTGCAACCTCCAAAATTTATTAAAACATATATAGTTCCCTGGTGACATAGTTTGGGTATTTGTCCCCTCAAACCTCATGTTGACATTTAATTCCCAGCGTCAGAGGTGGAGCCTAGTGGGAGGTGATGGAACATGGAAGCGGGTCCCCCATTAAAGACTTGTGCCTTCCCCAAGGTAATGAGGGAGATGGTTGTTTAAAAGAACCTGGCACCTTTCTTCTGCCTCTTGCCATACAGACAGACCTGCTTCCTCTTCACCATCCGCCACGATTGTAAGCTTCCTAAAACCTAACCAGAAGGTGAACAGATGCCAGTGTTGTGCAAAGCCATGACTAAAATAAGCCTCTTTTGGTTATAAATTACCCAGCTTCGGGTATTCCTTTATAGCAACACAAAACATACTGAAACACTTGGTCAGCTCTGGGTAGGCTATTTTAAAAGCAAGAAGATTAGGACTAGCAACTAACTGAGATAAAAATCCCAAATTCTTCTAATTTGTCTTTTAGTTTGCAGTCCCTGCCCAGAAGCCCATATGTAAAGTTTGTCCTAAGCTACTACAGCCTTTTTCTTGAATTCTCCCATAGTCCATAACCCCTGGCATGAATTTTTAACCTGTTTTGCATGAATCCTATCAGTATAGTATCATTGTAGATACTGTCTCTTGTTTTAAATCTCAGCTTTTTGTTCATTAGTTTACTGACACTGAAGCTTCATTATCAAGTCTTCTTCAATGTAAGAGAGACTTCTTAACCTGGCTATCCTCCTCTGTTCACCTTTCAATCCAGTATTTTTAACCATTTGCATAATTCTTAAAGTTCTTCTCTCTCAGACTTGCATATTAATACTTGGAAAAACTTTTGCTGAATTTCTCTCTCAATTTGCTGCCTTAGCCACCAGTTTTCCAGTTTTTTCTTCATTAGTACTTTGAATCCTTTACTACAGCAACTATGATTTGGTTATATTTTCTATCCTTTGTATCTGTAGATAAGCACTATCATGAGATTAGAATAAATTATGAAACATATATCATACCCCGTTACTTTTTAGAAACTCTAAGAATTTTTTAATCCAATAAAAATATTTATATAGAAACCATGTGATTTTATTAAAGTTAAAACTAAAAGAATAAATACATTTTCAAGTACTACTGCAGATAAGCTGCTAAAGTTGCATGTGGCTGAAATTTTTGCCGCCCTTATTAAAGTATTTAATTGAGGATAAGGAAAAACTTGATGACAGTTAATCAGCTACTTTTTAATATTCTAAACGAAAAGTAAGTTTGTTTTTTTTGTTTGTTTGTTTGTTTGTTTTTTAGCATAAACAGCACAGGGCCCCAAACTCAACCATGTTGATACACTAACAAGCCAAACATAGTACAATGTAGTGTCTCCCAAGCCTTATTTCAGTAAAGTCTAGGACAGTAAGGTCTATGAGATCCTTAGATATAAATATTTCTACATTTTAATCTCTGAGTTTTTCTCATTTGGAATAACTGAACTTATGAGATATTGCTAGTGATACTAAATATTTGAACCACTAATTTTAACACAAACACCTGAGAGTTTCTTATCCTAACCATTGCTGATGTGTCTGCAATTTCTCACAAGAGAAAGCACACTTAGGTAGAAATTGTTTCCTGCCACCATGACGACGGTCATAATTTTAGCACTACTGGTTTACAAGACAAGAGCTTTGCTCTAGTGTGTTTTTTGTCCTACTAATGACCTGTAAATATTTTTTCAGGGATTATTGGAGGAGCAAAATCTAGCTTTTACAATCACTTTTGAAGACTCAGCATATGCTGATACAAAACAGTTACAAAACTGCTCAGAAAGTGGGTATTATTTTTTTATTCTCCAAGAATAAATCTCCTCAGCTACAGAGGAAGAACCAGTGTTTACCAGATGAGGGCGGCAGAGGGATATAATGCAGATAAAAGAAAGGTCATGTTGGGTTGTCAGTAATCACAATTGTTTTGAAATCCAAATAACCCGGCACTGGGATCAGAAGTAAACGAAAGTTTTGATCAGTAGTGTTAGTATCTAGAGTTAGCTTGGGAAGGAAAGTACTTTAGCCCTTCTTTCCCTTTCATATTTATTGCCCTATCCTGTGTTTTTATGAGGACAATTGATTTTTTTAAATGAATTTTACATAAAGTTCTTCGCAAACCCTTTTTAGATTACTTCTTACAGGAATATAGTGCCTCCATAGAAGCTTCCTCTTCCATTGTTCGGTATGGAGATTAAAATAATATATTGTTTTACAGGTGCCATGACTTAAGGCAGCAAGCACACAGTCAAAAAAAATAAATTCAAAAACAGAAAAAGTAGGAAAAAGTTCATACAAATGATCTAATCACAAATGCATTTTTCTTTTTTAATTGGAGGCCCACAGCAACTTTGGAAATGCTTTAGCTCTTGGAAAAAGAAAAGACTTGTTAAATTTAAGATGCACATTTTGATCCAAATCTAACATTTACTTGATGACTATTGACTTTTTCATTTCAATTACTACCATTTTATTATGCAACATTATTATCATTATTATTATTTGCCTATTCTGATTGTATAATCGATCGTAAGAGCTGGCGACCCCTTGGTACTACTTATATTTTTTGGCATTTTGTTTGCTGTTGATTTATGTTTGTTACTCCAGATTCTTTTAGAATTATTTTGTATTTAAATATTTTCTCTCCTCTTTCTTTTCACTCCAATAATAATAAGCTTTGGTATTTTTGTCTCATTTGTATTTAACTAAAAATCAATAAATTCTAAATTTATTCAAATATTTTAGATTCTCTAAAGGAATGTTCTTTTTATGTTACACTTTTATCATTCAATGATTGTATTTTTATTATTAAGAATGGAATTTCTATTATTTTAAAACTCTCATAAGGAATACTAAAATATATATGAGAGGGGACCCAAAAAACTGGAATTATATTATGAAGGTTAGGCCCCTTGTGGTACACATAGAATTTGTTCCTCCAGATCAAACAGTCAACCAAAGTTTTATCTGGAAGTTTTGAGAAGGTTATGTCACAATTTGCAGAAGAATGTCCCAAGTTGTGGCAAACGGGCGACTAATTCTTCTACCATGCATAAGAATGCACCTGCCCACTCAGCACTGGGTGTTCAACAGTTTCTGACTAAAAATGGCATGCTCCCCATGTTCTACTCTATCTATTCATCCGTTCTCACCCTGAGTGATTTTTTTGTTTGTTTGTTTCCCTGGGTGAAAAAAGTCCTCAAAAGGAAACATTTGGCCCATGTGGAAGAGTTGAAACAAAAAACGGAAGAAGCACCAAAAGACATCAAGACTGACAAGTGCAAAACTGTTCTGAGCAGTGCAAAAAGTATCTTGATAGGTGTATCGCATAATACAGAGAGTACTTTGAAAGTGACTGAGGGCAATCCCCTAGGGTCCCCTCCCATTGTGGGAGCTTTTCTGTCTTCTCAATAAATCCTGCTTTAAAAAAAAAAAAAATGAAAGTAATTGAAGTTCAAACATGTAAAATTAAATACATTTTTTAAATAACTAAATTCCAGACTTTTTGGGTCTCCCCTCGTAAAACTTTTATTGGTGTTCAAATTATCAGTATATATCTAACCATTTTATAAATAGTTTAAATAATTCTAAGAAATTGTTGATTATTATTATATTCTGTTATTTTCAGAAAAATAATAATTTCATTATTGTGGTTTGCCCTACAATAACTATAGTTTACATAGTACTACAAACTATTACATAAAAGTCTTGAAAGCAATTATACTGAAACTGCTGGTTGCCACTTAACACTCATTATTCCTTTTTCTTTCCCCCAAAAAGCAAAAATTAAATTTGTTCTATGCACTGATGGTAAAAATAATAAACTCCCTGGATTTTCTTGCAGTGAGAGTGGCCAGGTAATTCAATTCTTGGACGTAATATTTATTTAGAAAATACTGGTGAAACTTCTGAAATTTTTTTTTTAACAAATAGTCATATTCAGATGAGAATGCCTCTGGATCCTGTGCCCTTTCCTCTTCTTCCTGTCTGGATTACAGAAGCGATATTCACTGCTGGAGCAATTGTTATATGAAAAGGTTTTCTGCTGTTTATAACTAGCACATTCCTCGCTGACGCAGATGTTATTCTTATATTATTTCTGGGCTCCATTATTTATTCCCAGAATTTGTTTGATAGAAAATATATTGGGCCCAGAATATGCACTGAAAGAGAGAGAGAATGAGAGAGGAAGAAAGAATGAGAATAGATAAGTCTGAAGTTTGGGAAGAGATAGGAGATATAACTTTGATGGTCATTAACATAGATGGTGTTTTCCAAGGTACGAGTATAGAGGAAAAGACAAGAAATAGAAAGACTAAACCCTGGGATCTGTGATATTAAGAGATCTGGAAGAAGATGAGGAAGCAGCAAAAGACACAAAAATGTAGCAAAAGACAGGTAGAAAACCAAAAATGTTTAGTAACCAGGGAGTTTAATTTTTTTTAAGATGTCAAATAGAAGTAAAGTCTTAGCTGTGTGGAATGCTGCATATCAATCATGTAGAACTGACAACTGACCACATGGTTTAGCAACTTAGAAATTATTGGTGAGCTTGACCAGAGCATTTGTGGAACAGAAGTGAAGACAAAGGCATGCTTAGAAAGGGATGAAGAGAAAATGGGAAAACAAGAGTTGAAGACATTGGATACAAACAATAGTTTTTAGATGTACTGAAAAGGGAAGTAAATACACAGCAATAACGGGGGGAGAAATGGGATTTTAAAAGAGTTTCTAAAAGAGGAGAAACGGCAGAATGTTTAAATGTTAATGAAAATGGTCAAAGTACAGAGATAAGCATTCATACTGAAAGAGACACAGGTGAGAATTGAAAACATGCCCTGAGTCTGTGCAATAGAATGGAATCAACTGCGTAAAATATTGGAATATCTTAAAATAGGAATATGGATAATTGTTCTGTAGTAACAAATTGAAAGTCAGAATATATGAGCACAAACGCTGGCCATTATAGTAATATACGTGTTTTAGATCAAGTTCCCTAGAAGCAGTGACTAAGACAGGAATTCTAGTGCAAGTGACTTACTAAGTGGGAGCTTTCAGGATCAAAACCTACAAGACAGCTAGAAAAGCAACTGAGCATTCAGTTCTGTGTGTGTGTGTGTGTGTGTGTGTGTGTGTGTGTGTGTGTGTGTCAGTGAGTCATTGGCTGACAGTAACTTGCCAGTGGTATAACAGGGTTAGTGGAAAAGATTATTTTTGTGGCCAAGGGCAAGTCTCTGAAGAAGTATACAGTGATGAGTAATTAGCAGCCAACACTCACAGCAGCTTGGGACTGAATCCATCAACCCAGGTATGGGCACAAACTACTATGGTTTGGGAATTATCTTCTGATTATATCATTTTTCACTTTGAAGTCAGAGGCAAGATCATTAAGTGATAGAGGATGTAAAAGGAGATGGTGGACATTTGAGGAGAAAAAATACGATGTAAACTAGTAATCTAGAACCCTGGGAGTGTGAATGGACAAGAGGTTCTCATTCATAAGCAGACCCTGAACATTAATCATAATACAATAAGAAAGGGACTGCCAGGGGAGGGGAGTGGCACACATAACCATCAATAAGGGTACCGATCTCAAACCAGGAAAAGCGGGGACCAAAAGGGGGCCCAAACTTTACCCGTATAACGACCACTTATCTCCCTAATCCTGAATTGTACCCCACATCTTTAAAATAAAATAAAATGTAAGAAAAATGTATTCTATGAAAAAAAGAGCCTACATGAGTTTGGGTCATAAATTTAACATTGAACTAATCATTGTGTCTCCATGGTGTTTTTCTCCAGTCATCTTCACTTGAATGGCTGCAAGTGTGTGTGGAGAGTCTGTGTTGAGTATGATTTAACCAAGGTTGTGAATTGTCTGTGTTAGCAGGAATAAGTAAACAGGGGAAAAATTGAGAATATATTCAAGGGAGTGATTATATCGATTTAATATAAAATTTAAAGTGGAAGGAGGGAGAGAGAACGTCAGAGGCATAGAATTAAATGAGAGAAGAGGTGACTGATACATTAAAGTGTTCACTGGAGTTAAAGAAATACCAGGTAGAGTTTAGAGAGAGAGGGAGATATATTGTACTAGTCAGAGATCTCCAGAAAAACAGAAGCAGAAAGCACACATGCACACACACATGGGGTGGGGGAGAGAGAGACAGAGGCTGAATTTTTTCTTCCTTAGCAAAGTCTCATTTCTTCTTTTAAAATTTTTCAACTGATTTGATAATGTCCACCCATATTATAAAGGTCATCTTTTTTACTTATAGTTAACTGATGGCAGATGTTAACCAGATCTACAAAATACTTACACAGCAACACCTAGATTAATGTTTGATGAAATGAGTTGATACTATAGCCTAGCCAAGTTGACACAAAAAACTAACCATCACACATGTGAACTTGGGATCATGTCAGGGCTGCAGTTATTGGTGGTGGTAATCTCCAGTGTATGATGACGGTAGGTACTACTGAGTTTGGTACCTTGAGTTGAGTTGAGGACAAAATGACTGAAGAATAGATTAAAGAAAAGGATATTGAAAAGGTACGTATGTTGAAATTTCCAAAAAAGTAATGCAAATAGTAAATCACAAGCCCCAAATCAGCAGGAAATGAGAGGAGTAACCTAGGAAGTGTAGAATGCTCCAACAAGAAAAAGTTTATGAAAATGTAGCAATCTGACATTGAAGCTTGGGGATCAGGTAAAGTAATTTAAGCAAGATTCACAATTACTGCAAAAAGTGATTTGCACTCAGTAACCTACTCTGTTTTTATACTTCTTGTTTAATTATTGAACTCCCTGCCCAAGAGAAAGCAAGATCTCAGTTCCAGGGCTGGGAGTCAGGGACAGGATTCTCGTGGTTCCTTTTGGAAGTGGTAAAAAAAAAAAATCACATATCTGTGTCTCAATCCTGACATAATCTGGGGAGCTAATTTCCAGTACTAGCCTGTAATATTAACCCAAGACAGAGACAGAGCATTGTTGCTAAAACTAGGAAAAATGTTAAGAAATGGACTTTGTGTTCATGCCCCTCCAGAAGTTCCTCGTCCTATTACTTGGTGGGAACATACCAGAGATGCTCAAGCCAGAAATGCAATACAGATATTATGGAAAGAGTAGCATTCCTTTTCACACATTACCTGACCACAGATCAATTGACTGCCCAGTTCTCAAGTGTGTTCACTTGTTTCCATCTTTGTTACCAATGTTCTAATACAAACCACAGCATCTATTTCTTGGATGTACTACAATTAACTCATCACATGCCTTCAGACTTACTTTACACTAATTTATTTTTAAAACACAAAGGGAATTATTTTACTCCTTGTGTAAAACCCATCACTTATTTTTGTCTTTAGCATTAAGCCTAAAGTTATAAATTTGGCTTACTATGGCCTTTAAATTTGATCCCTGCCTCTCTTTCATCTATATCTTATTCTGACCCCTCTGCCTTATCTACTAGGCTATGACATTATTGGGTTTATTTTAGGCAATTAACCAAATACCCTGTTTTTTCCTTATTCAAAGTCTCCGTTAAATCATTTCCCTTTACCTTGCCATTGTCACTTCTCATTATCTGTTCACTTATAAATATCATTCAAAAAATGTAATTTTTGTTAGGGAACATTATGGACAATGTTTGTGCCCCCTCAGAATTAATATGTTGAAGCACTAACCACCAGTGTGATAGCATTTGGAGATAGAGCCTTTGAAAGGTAATTAAGATCAGATTATATTATTAAGATAGGGCCTACATAATGAAATCAATGCCCTTATAAGAAGAGACAGACAGCTTGATCTCTCTCTCAATATTCGTGCACTGTGAAAAGTCCATGTGAGGTTACAGCAGAAGCCAGTCCTTTTCAGGCCAAAAAGGGAAGCAAATTGACTGACACCTTGATCTTGGACTTCTTAGCCTTCAGAGCTGCACGACAATAAATTTATCTTGTTTAAACCACCCAGTCTACAGTATTTTGTTGTGACAGCCTAAGCTGACTAAGATTCCTTTGTAAATTGGGTCTCACAGTCATTTACCCTGAATGTCTCCTTTTAAGTAAAGTTTCACATTTAGAATTCATCATAAAGCAGCTCTTCCTCAAGGGTGCAAAGACCTATAGGGTCAGAAAGTGAGCCTTTATTCATTGCTGACACTTAAGCACCTAGCATAAATTGCTTGACTCATTAAAATACTCAATACGTATATTCTCATTAAAAAAATAAAGAGATGAATGAATGCATTTTACTCATTTATCTTGATCACAAGCAGAACTGAGTCACAGATTAAGAGAACTGGATCTCTCTACAGGATGCACAGGGCTCAGCTGGAGAGCGAAGAGGATGTCAGGGAAGGCAGGCATGCCTTTTAACTTAATCATGGATGTACCAGAGTCATAGGCTCATGGGTAAAGACTTTGGGGAAAGCATAATAAAATCATTAGTTCAACAAATAAAAGAGGAACTATTGTGTAGAGTTATAAAAACAAAAGTATACAATTTCAATTACTAGGGAGATTGTGATAATTTTCAAATACAATAAAAATTCTGTCTATGCTGAAATGACTCAAACAAGTGAAGTTGAGTGATAAGTAAAGTGCAAGCCAGATTTACAGGTTACTAAAACATAAGTGATTAACACATCTTTGCAGTAGCAAAGACGATCTATTGTATGAAGATATTAGAAAGAAACAAAAAAGACATTCAAATTAGAAAGGAATTGCTACTCTAAGGTTGAGCCTCTGAATATTAGAAGATGATAGGGAAGTAGTTAGAAATTAGAGATACAAAAGACAGCCTAAATTGTGATTGGAATGGCCTCCTAAAGAACGTATGGCATAAATAAAATTTGCAATCCTGGAAGAATTTATGCTATAAAGATGTGGATTAGTCTCTTGGAAGCGGCAAGATGGCAATGGGGCAACCCGGTCTCTGAAGCCTTCTGCAAAGGAGATCTGCAGTGGGTCTCTGACTCTCACCCCAGGGGGCTGTGGACCCCAACATCGCAGCCTGCTCTTCATACAGAGCTCGGCCGTTGCCACCACTGGGACATCGCAGCAGACTGGACAGTCACTGCAGCGCAAACGGTGCTGCCGGTGCCGCTGCCGCAGCCCCTGCCCCCGCCACCATTGCCACCGCCGCCACTGCCGCAGCCTCTGTGATGGCCATAGCACATCACACCACCCAGACCCAAGGCAATCCACATCAAACCCCTTCAGGGAAGATCTGCTGAGATCGCTGCCACCTCTCCTGCGACCGAGACTGTCCTGCCTGCCCACTGTAAGGCTCCTGTTGCCTGCTCTGAGGCAGGCAGCCATCTTGTTCCTGTCTGGCCCGACCCCTCTGGGGCGAGCAGCTGAGATAGCACCATCTGCTGGCAATTCAAGGTAACAACACCGAAACGGGAAAAACAAGCTTGATAAAGACATAGACCAGAGTGCTGAACGGAGGGTAATCTGACCTGTCCTTCACAGCAGATCAGGGGCAACTGACCCTAACTGCAAACTAATTTACCAGCTTGAAAAGAAAACTAGAAATCAGACCTGAAAGAACACTGGACTTAAACGAAATGTCTCAGAGTGTGCTTCATTGATTCTATTAGTTTGATGACTTAATTCTATTCCTACTGTATTGTTCCCTGTTTTCTTTTTTGCTTTTCCTTTTCTACTCTGTTACTCTCTCTGTAAACCATATCTTTGTATAGAGGAACAGCACACTGGCAAGGTGGTTGTTAGCTTGTATGTTAGCATCATTATATGTTTTATTTTTATTTTTTATTTTTGTATGACAGTTGGTTCATCTGTAGCTGTGGTCTGTTGTCTTTATCTGTTTCAGTATAGGCCTCTCTCTCTATTTGTTGGCACACTCGTTTTTCCCCCCCTTACTCCTCTATCTCTCCACTCCCCTCTTCAACCCACTATCTACTCCATTCTCTCCCCTCTGCTAACCACATTTTATTTCAGGGAGTAAACCTACAGCCCCACTGCCCTGGAAAGATTCCAGGGCAGTGGGAAGTGGGTTCCACATTATCCACACGCCTGTCAGCGAATACCAGGACCTGCAGACAGATTTTGAATCACAGCTCTCCCCTTAAGTAAATCTCAAAACTGCAAAAAGGACCACCTCCAACCTACAGTGCAACTCCAGAATTGAACAAAGTAAGAGGACATACATAAAGAATAGGAGATTGAACAAACAGAAGTAAAGCCAATCCCTTTACCCCTGAATAACAGAATTAAAGAAGACGGTGACGTGGAGGGAAGGAAAAAGTAAGGAGGGGGAAAAACCACACAAATGAAGAAAAACCAAAAGAAGAATATAGGTCTTAAACAGACCCCTGGGAAATCAGACACTGAGAAAATAGATTCTGGAACACAAACAATGAAGAGCCCCCAGAATGACTAGTTACATGCAACAAACCCAGACATCAAGACATTAATGGAGAGAATTTAAAAAATTGAGGAGAGACAAGAGGAAAATAGGAAGGAGCTGATGTCAGAAATGACAGCAGTAAAGAATACTGTGATGGAAATGAACAACAGACTAATAAGCATGGAAAGCAGAATCAGCCAAGCAGAAGAAAGAATCTCAGAGCTCGAAGACCAAAACACAGAACTAACCCAAACTGTCAAAAGCATAGAAAAGAAGCTCAAAAAGACAGAACAAAACCTGCAAGAGATGAATGATCACTTCAAGAGACCAAACCTAAGAGTAATTGGACTTCCTGAGGCAGAAAGAGAAACAGAAGCCACACTGGAACAAACATTTCATGAAATCATTCAAGAAAACTCCCCTCATCTCATCAAGGAAGAAAAAATTCAAACACAAGAGATTCAGAGAACCACTGCAAGACAACAAATGAGAAGACCAACTCCCAGACACATAATAATTTGCCTAAACAAAGTAACTATAAAAGGAAAAATCCTAAAGGCAGCAAGAGAAGAAGGCCAGACTACCCACCAGGGAAAACCAATTAGAATAGCAGCAGATTTATCCACAGAAACCCTTCAGACCAGGAGAGCCTGGAGCCCTATCTTCAAAGTTCTAAAAGAGAAACAATTTCAACCAAGAATAACCTACCCAGCCAAACTAAGCTTCATTAGTGAGGGAGAATCGAAATCTTTTCCAGATATCCAATCCCTAAGAACCTATGCTGCCACCAGACCACCTCTACAAGAAACACTTAAGAAAGTACTGAACACAGAAGAAAAAGAAAAAAGAACAACAGCATTCTTCACAAGAGTACAGGCAAAAGATTAAAAACACACATGAACCAACTCCAAACCCAAAGAAAGACAATAAACAAACAGGAACAACTCTGTAAGAACCTTATGACAGGGATCAACTCTTGCATTTCAATTATTAGCCTAAATGTGAACGAACTGAATGCACCACTGAAAAGACATAGAATGGCAAAATGGATAAAATATCATCAGGCAACAATCTATTGCCTTCAAGAGACTCACCTCACTAGAAAGGACATCCACAGACTCAAAGTAAGAGGATGGGAAACAAACTTTCAGGCGAACAGAATACAAAAGAAAGGAGGAGTAGCGATCTTAATTTCAGACAAAATACCCTTCAAGCTATTGAAAATCAAAAAAGATACAGAAGGCCACTACATAATGATAAAAGACTCAATCCATCAACAAGAAATATCTATCCTAAACATATATGCACCCAACATAGGTGCGCCAACTTTCATAAAGCAACTTCTTGGAAAACTAAAGAAAGATAACGACTCTACCACTATTATAACTGGGGACTTTTAATACCCCACTAACAACCCTAGACAGATCATCAGGACAAAAAATCAGCAAGGAGATCTGGAACCTCAATGTGACTTTGAACCAAATGGACTTAATTGATACCTACAGAACACTCCATCCAAAGACCACAGAATACACATTCTACTCATCACCACATGGAACATATTCTAAGATCGACCACATACTCGGCCATAAATCAAGTATAAGCAAATTTAAAAGAACCGAAATTCTACAAAGCACCTTCTCGGACCACAGTGGAATAAAAATAAACATTGACACCAACAAAGTCCCCCCAAAACCCACAAAGAAATGGACACTAAACAGCATGATGCTAAACAACTCCTGGGTCAACGACAAAATCAAAACAGGGAACAAAAGATACCTGGAAACAAATGAAAATGAAGAAACATCTTACCAAAATCTCTGGGATGCCCTAAAAGCTGTAGTAAGAGGGGAATTTATATCCCTACAAACACACATGAAGAAAATGGAAGGAACAGAAATTTACAACCTAACAAGCCACCTAAAGAAGCTGGAAAAGCAAGACCACAAAAGCCCTAATTTCAGCAGAAGAATCCAGGTCACCAAAATAAAAGCCCAAATCCAGGACATAGAAGACAAAAAGATAATACAAAAAAATCAATGAAACAAAAAGCTGGTTCTTCGAAAGGATAAACAAGATCGATGGTCCCCTAGCTAGACTGACCGAGAAAAAACGAGAAAAAAACCAAATAAGCACAATCAGAAACACAAAAGATTAAGTCACCTCTGACCCTGAAGAAATACAAAAGATCATTTGAGACTACTATGTACACTTGTATGGAAACAAACTTGAAAACCTTAAGGAAATGGAGGACTTTCTGACATCACACAACCTACCTAGGTTGGAACAAGGAGAAATTGAGACCCTAAATAGACCAATAACAATCAAGGAAATTGACAACGTAATAAGAAAACTTCCTACAAAAAAAGCCCTGGTCCAGATGGCTTTCCAGCAGAATTCTACAAGACATTCAAGGAGGAGCTGATACCAATCCTACTGAAGGTATTCCAGGTGATTGAAAAAGATGGAACTCTCCCCAAATCATTTTACGAAGCCAACATCACATTGATACCCAAGCCAGGTAAAGATCCAACAAAGAAAGAGAACTACAGGCCAATATCTTTGATGAACATAGATGCTAAAATTCTCAACAAGAACCTAGCAAACCGGATTCAGAAATACATCTCAAAAATCATCCACCATGACCAAGTAGGCTTCATTCCTGGGATGCAAGGCTGGTTCAACATTCGTAAAACCATAAATGTAATTAAATACATCAACAGATGTCAAAACAAAAACCACATGATCATATCATTAGATGCAGAAAAAGCTTTTGATAAAATCCAGCGCCCCTTCTTGATAAAAACCCTTGAACATCTAGGCATACGGGGAACATACCTCAAAATAGTAAAAGCCACCTACGAGAAACCCACAGCCAGCATACTCCAAATTGGAACCATTTCCCCTGAAAACTGGAACTAGACAAGGATGCCCACTCTCACCCCTCCTGTTCAACATAGTATTGGAAGTCCTGACAAGAGCAATCAGAGAAAAGGAGGCAATCAGAGGTATTCAAATAGGAAAAGAGGAAGTCAAGTTATCTCTCTATGCAGATGATATGATTGTGTACCTTGAAAACCCAAGAGAATCTGTCAAAAGCCTCCTTACATTGATAAAGGCCTTTGGCAAAGTCTCAGGATACAAAATAAATGTACAAAAGACAATCGCATTTCTCTACACTAATAATAAACAAACAGAAACCCAAATAAAAAACACGATTCCATTCACAACAGCCACAAAAAAAAAAAATGAAATACCTTGGCATCTTCCTAACCAGAGACGTGAAAGACCTTTACAATGAAAATTACAAAACACTGCTCAAAGAAATCAAAGCTGACATGAACAAGTGGAAAAATATCCCATGCTCATGGATACAAAGAATCAACATTGTGAAGATGTCCATCTTACCTAAGGCAATCTACAAATTCAATGCAATACCCATTAAATTACCAATAACATTCT
>NW_007249381.1:422954-424877 GCF_000164805.1 Carlito syrichta
TCAGGAAGATGCAAATCAAAACCACACTGAGATACCACCTAACTCCAGTCAGAATGGCAATTATCAACAACTCAGAATGGTAATTATCAACAACTGCTGGAGAGGGTGTGGTGAAAAGGGAACATTTCTACACTGTTGGTGGGAGTGTAAACTAGTGCAACCTCTGTGGAAAGCAGTGTGGCGATTCCTAAAAGCTCTAAAAATCGACCTTCCATATGATCCCACAATCCCCCTACTGGGAATATACCCTGAAGAACTCAAATCACTCTATAAAAAAGATACCTGCACACGTATGTTTATTGCAGCGTTGTTCACAATAGCAAGAACCTGGAAACAACCATGCTGCCCATCAAAAGAGGGCTGAATTTAAAAAATGTGGTACATATACATGATGGAATACTACGCAGCCATAAAAAAGAACAAAATCATGAATTTTGCAGCAACCTGGATGGAACTAGTGTCTATAATACTGAGTGATCTCTCACAGAAACAAAGATCCAAGTATCACATGTTCACGCTCATATAATGAACCTTGAACATCCAATGTAATACTATAAGAAAATGACTGACGGTACTCGGAAACTATGGGAGGGCGGGGGAATGGGATTAATAGTAGCAAATATCTGTCTGGGGATGGGAAAACACCTTTTATCAACAGGGTGCCTGAATGAAACGTAATTGTACACCTAACCCTTAACTGTACCCCACAAAACCATAATAAAAAATATTGATTAATAAAAAATTTTTTAAAAATAAATAAAGTTGTGGATTATATATTTAGCAACATTATATGTGCAAATACAAAAGAAATATATAGTCAATTACATTAAAATTATTTTAATCATACATTCTTGATCTTGTAATTATAATTATTTATCATGTATAAATCTAAAAATAAACAACAGAAATTATAAGGTATAGCATTAAAGAGTGGATTTCATATTAAAGGGTTATATGTGATAATTTTCAAATTTAATTCCAAATCATAAATATGATGCTGTTAGAATATCCCAGAAAACGCACACAAGAGTCTGTAAATGCATTGCTCAGTAGACAAACTATTTCTTTGCATTTTCTTGAATTCTTTATCTATATGAAATTTACTGTGCAAATTACTATGCACTGATCACAATTGTCTATGGCAAATTAAAGCATAATGACACAAGTTTTAGATAGTTAAGTAATTTAGGAAAGAATTGTCATCAGCAAAGAATTGTCCCAAAATATCTGTACATTAACTATAATGAACGTTATTACCTACTTAGTATTCAAAAAGGCAAAACCAGAAACACATCTTTTGTCAGGGATAGTTTTTTTTTCTAACCAAAACTCATGTTTTCCCAAGTGTAGAATTCAATGCAGTAGGTTTTGATTTCCTGGTGTTGCATTAAGCTTGTTCTTATGAGAAAATGCAGCATTGGGTTCAGATGTGTTCATTGCCAACTCTTTAGCTAATCTTCCTATGAGTTTTGTTACTCCACCCAATATGGAGAGATTTAACTTTACAGCATCCTTTATTTTCAGCCTTGAGAGAAGAAACAGAATGAAAGAGATACTAAAATAATGCAAAAGTCATCATGCATTGCCCACAGAAATAATGTGGATGTCAAACGGGTGAGACATTTTTTGCTACAGAGTGTATAAGCATTTTTCTCTATTTTAGATAAACCTTAAAATAAATTATGATAGCAACATTTATAGCTGAAAATGTGTAATCATTCTGGCCCAGTCAAAAAGATAATCAATCTAAAATTCTAATTATTACTAAATTTTTCTTAATTGATTAGATAGCTAAATTAAAATATAACCGAGAAAAATTGAGTGAGAATTGGGATTTTAAATTTGTCATCTTTTTGTAAGACTGATAGGATGATATCTCTCTCTCTCTCTCTCTCTCTCTCTCTCTCTCTCTCTCTCTCTCTC